>NC_048570.1:23868522-24168522 GCF_013265735.2 Oncorhynchus mykiss
TGATGTATACAGAGAAGAGAGTCGGCCTGAGAATTGAACACTGTGGCACCCTCATAGAGATGGCCAGAGGTCTGGACTCTATCTGAGAAGTAGTTAGTGAACTAGGCGAGGCAGTCATTAGAGAAACCAAGGCTGTTGAGTCTGCGGATAAGAATATGGTGATTGACAGAGTCGAAAGCCTTGGCCAGGTCGATGAAGACGGCTGCACAGTACGGTCTTTTTTCGATGGGTGTTATGATATCGTTTAGGAACATGGAATCCAGATTGCATAGCGCAGAAGGTACGGTGGGATTGGAAATGGTTGGTGATCTGTTTGTTCACTTGGCTTTCAAAGACTTTAGAAAGGCAGGGCAGGATGAATATAGGTCTGTAACAGTTTGGGCCTAGAGTGTCTCCCCCTTTGAAGAGATGAGGCATCTTGTTGGACTCTCCCCTAGCCTCCTCTCTCAAAGATGTAGGAAGTAGCCCTGCCCTGTTTTTCTATTCCTGTAAACAAAAAGCTTAGCTGGTGCAGACAGCAGTAGAAGCTTTACTATGAATGGAAGGTAAACATAGTAGTCCCCGAGGTATCTATGGACTAAGCAGCAGGTGACTGACTAATCCTTATCCCTGCCTGTACAGTAAGTATTTATAGTTCTCTGTGGAGGTTTCCGTCTGAGTCATGTGTTTTTGTGTTTGTTTTGGCTGTATAGGATATAGGAGACGCTACATCTCTCTCCACCCTGAACCTGGAACCCAGTGAACACACACCAGAGGTAAATAAACACAATCCAGTAGGCTCTACCTCTCACAGCATCTGGAGCTTATTCAGAGGGGTGCAACTTTCTCTCCAATGCAGTATGTGTCATGTACAGTTGAAGTCGGAAGTTTACATACACTTAGGTTGGTGTCATTAAAACTTGTTTTTCAACCACTCCACACATTGTTTGTTCACAATCTATAGTTTTGGCAAGTTGGTTAGGAAGTAATTTTTCCAACAATTGTTTACAGATAAATTATTTCACTTATAATTCATTTGTATCACAATTCCAGTGGCTCAGAAGTTTACATACACTAAGTTGACTGTGCCTTTAAACAGCTTGGAAAATTCCAGAAAATGATGTCATGGCTTTAGCAGCTTCTGATAGGCTAATTGACATCATTTAAGTCAATTGGAGGTGTACCTGTGGATGTATTTCAAGGCCTACCTTCAAACTCAGTGCCTCTTTGCTTGACATCATGGGAAAATCAAAATAAATCAGCCAAGACCTCAGAAAAAAATTGTAGAACTCCATAAGTATAGTTCATCCTTGGGAGCAATTTCCAAATGCCTAAAGTTGTAACGACCGTTGGTGGAAGAAGGTGAGGACCAAGATGCAGGGTGGTAAGTGATCATCATTATTTTAATGAACTGAACACTAAATACAACAAGGAACAAACGAAACAGCTCGGTCAGGTGCAAAACACACTAAACAGAAAATAACTACCCACAACCCATAGTGGGAAAACAGGCTGCCTAAGTATGGTTCTCAATCAGAGACAACAATTGACAGCTGCCTCTGATTGGGAATCATACCAGGCCAAAACCAGAAATACAAAACATAGAACAAAAACATAGAATGCCCACCCCAACTCACGCCCTGACCAAACTAAAATAGAGACATAAAAAAGGAACTAAGGTCAGGACGTGGCAAACGTTACCAAGTTCATTTGTATAAACAATAGTACGCAAGTATAAACACCATGGGACCACGTAGCCGTCATACCGCTCAGGAAGGAGACACGTTCTGTCTCCTAGAGATGAGTGTACGGTAATGAAACAGGCAGGGAGCAGGTCTGGTACCCTCAACCTTTTAGCCCGAAGTCCCGAGCACTATCGACTGTGCCCCAAAAGCATGCTCGAGTCGATATCCGCGCTTTTAAACCCAGGGTCGTTACACTACTCCCTCCTTTCAAAGAGCGCGTCCTCGCACTAGCTTGCGACTCTACGTCTTATAGGAACACGCTCACAGGCCATGCACACGCACTGTCGTGGATGCAAGGTCCGATCCCACTTCTGACACCAATGTAGTGAAACAGGCAGGGAGCAGGTCTCGAACCCTCGACCTTCTAGCCTGAAGTCCAGCGAGCTATCGACTGTGCCCCAAAGGCATGCTCGAGCGGCAGAGTCGATATCCGCGCTTATAAACCCAGGGTCGTTACAGTACTTTGGTGCGAAAAGTGCAAATCAATCCCAGAACAACAGCAACGGACCTTGTGAAGATGCTGGAGGAAATGGGTACAAAAGTATCTATATCCACACTAAAACGAGTCCTAAAGCAACATAACCTGAAAGGCCACTTAGCATGGAAGAAGCCACTGCTTCAAAACCGCCATAAAAAAGCCAGACTACGGTTTGCAACTGCACATGGGGAAAAATATCATACTTTTTGGAGAAATGTCCTCGGTTCTAAAGAAACAAAAATAGAACTGTTTGGCCATAATGACCATCGTTATGTTAGGAGGAAAAAGGGGGAGGCTTGCAAGCTGAAGAACACCATCCCAACCCATGAAGCACGGGGGTGGCGGCATCATGTTGTTTGGGTGCTTTGCTGCAGGAGGGACTGGTGCACTTCACAAAATAGCTGGCTAAATGAGGAAGGAATATTATGTGGATATTTTGAAGCAACATCTCAAGACATCAGTCAGGAAGTTAAGGCTTGGTCGCAAATGTGTCTTCCAAATGGACAATGACCCCAAGCATACTTCCAAAGTTGTGGCAAAATGGCTTAAGGACAACAAAGTCAAGGTATTGGAGTGGCAATCACAAAGCCCTGACCCCAATCCCATAGAAAATGTGTGGACCTACAAACCTGACTCAGTTACACCAGTTCTGTCAGGAGGAATCGGCCAATATTCACCCAACTTATTGTGGGAAGCTTGTGGAAGGCTACCCGAAAAGTTTGACCCAAGTTAAACAATTTAATGGCAATGCTACCAAATACTAATTGAGTGTATGTAAACTTCTGACCCACTGGGGAATGTGATGAAATAAATAAAAGCTGAAATAAATCATTCTCTGCTATTATTCTGACATTATACATTCTTAAAATAAAGTGGTGATCCTAACTGACCCAAGACAGGGAATTTTTACTTGGATTAAATGTCAGGAATTGTGAAACTGAGTTTAAATGTATTTGGCTAAGGTGTATGTAAACTTCCGACTTCAACTGTATGTAATGGCTCCCCTCTCTCATCCTATAGGTGATCCCTCAGACGTGGCAGCGAGCACGGGCCTCTCTCTCAGACATCTCTTGCCTGAGGGACATCGAGGGTCTGTCCGTCAGACAACTGAAGGAGATCCTGGCCAGGAATTTTGTCAACTATTCAGGCTGCTGCGAGAAGTGGGAGCTGGTAGAGCGCGTCAGCCGCTTGTACAGAGAGACAGAGGAGAACAGGAAGTCATGTGAGTAGCAGTGAGCCTGGTCCCAGATCTGTTTGAGCTGTCCCATCAACTCCTATGGTCATTACCACGCCATGTTTGCCAATTAAAATGGTGTACGATAGTTTTATTAGCTTGAGTACCTAAATGTTTTTTCTTACTTTCCTCTAGTGGAAAACGTGAACACAGCTGTAACTTCAGGTAAGAAATCACTGCTCTGTCTGTCTTTTGTGATGGTACATGATGATATGTAAAGTTTGGAACAGGAATTGAAAGTACAGCTACTTAACATGTAACCCTTCAGTCTCTGTCTCGTCAGTGATATTCTAGCTTAGGTATGTTCATATTCAGTATGTTTATTACCGTAGCTGCCTTTAATACTGTACCTTCAGAGTTCCTTCAGAGTTGATTTCTGTAGTGTTTAAAAAAATAATAATCAGAATCAGTATTTACTGACAGTTGCTTTACTCCTTCCTTTCAAGTGGTGGCCTTGCCCCTTCCTCCCATCTGCATTGGAGGGATTGGAGGTAAGGTATCTGAAAAAGGCAAGTGTGCCCCTGGTCACTCCTACTGTTGACCTGGTCACTCTTACCATCTCATGGCCCGGCCCCTCCGCATGCATGTAACACAGGCATCCATCCTCATATACAGCCCTTAGTGATGCATGCAGGAGTTTCACCTTACTTACTGCATCTGGTTCCACCACCACCACTACTACTCCTGCTGCACATCAATCATGGTGTTTTTGTATCTCATCCATACCAAGGGTACCTCCATGCATTCTGAGCATGTTTAGCTATTGGACGCCATCTTTGCCCCTTTCCATTGGTGTATAAGAACCGGTCACCCAAGTGCAATCCTTAAGTGTATTACCTCTTGGAAAGCCCAATATAGTATTTAATAACTTCACACACATACAGTGCCTTCAGAAAGTATTAGGGCCCTATGATTTCCACGATGTGGAAAAGACGGATGGAATCCCTGAATTTGGTATTAAAAATGGAATCAACTGTAAAATGTGAAATATTGCAGAATTGTCCATAATTTGCCTGAAATGTATTTAAAAAATAAAGTAGGCCTAATTATTGTAGTGACCTAAATTATTGAATAATTGTAAAATTACAGGTGAGTAGGCCTAGACAAATAATTTCATTTTCGATTGGGGTGTTTTGAGAGGGTGGTCGGTCGTGCGTGAGACCCTTACGTCACCTCACAACTTGGCTGTCATTTTGAGAAACATTTAGAAGAGGTCGTCTAAGACGTCCAAGTCGTAAAAAAAAAATTCAGAGCAGAGCAGAGCAATGCCCAAAGGACTATTATGAGTCAGGTGATAAGCTGTTTTGCAAATTCTGTCAACATAGTATTGATTGGACCTGTAAAAATATGTGTGATGACCACTTAAAGTGTAAAGCTCATGTGAACAAGAACAAGGAAAAGCACCGTGTTAGCCAGAGCATGCCTCTTCAAACGACCTATTACTTGTGCAAGCGCATCAGCAGATTCAAGATGAGAATTTATTCAGGACTTTGTGGCTGTGTGCGCTGAATCTGACATCCCCTTACACCGTACCCAAACTGGACGCGTGCGTGCCATCGTGCGCAAATTGATTTTGTCCCCCCACACCAAACGCGATCACGACACGCAGGTTGAAGTATCAAAACAAATTATATTAATTTGGGGACAGGTCGAAAAGCATTAAACATTTATGGCAATTTAGTTAGCTATCTAATTTTCCCTGGTATATAAATATTGAGTTGATATTTTACCTGAAATGCACAAGGTCCTCTACTCCGACAGTTAATCTACACATAAAACGGTCAACCGAATCGTTTCTAGTCATCTCCCCTTCCAGGCTTTTTCTTCTTTGGACTTTATATGGCGATTGGCATCTAATCTCATAGTATTACCACAACCGACCGACCTCAGTTCATCTTTTAATCACCCACTTGGGTATAACCAATGAGGAGATGGCACATGGGGATCTGCTTCTATAAACCAACGAGGAGATGTGAGAGGCAGGACTTGCACCGTGTTCAGCGTCACAAATAGAACTGACTTCTATTTTAGCACTTGGCAACCCAGACGCTCGTTGGCTTGCGCAACCAGTGTGGGTGCAATGATTGCATAACATGTAAACTCAGCAAAAAAAGAAACGTCCTCTCACTGTCAACTGCGTTTATTTTCCGCAAACTTAACATGTGTAAATATTTGTATGAACATAACAAGATTCATCAACTGATACATAAACTGAACAAGTTCCATAGACATGTGACTAACAGAAATGGAATGATGTGTCCCTGAACAAAGGGGGGTCAAAATCAAAAGTAACAGTCAATATCTGGTGTGGCCACCAGCTGCATTAAGTACTGCAGTGCATCTCCTCATGGACTGTACCAGATTTGCCAGTTCTTGCTGTGAGATGTTACCCCACTCTTCCACCAAGGAACCTGCAAATTCAAGGACATTTCTGGGGGGAATGGCCCTAGCCCTCACCGCTCCGATCCAACAGGTCCCAGGCGTGCTCAATGGGATTGAGATCCGGGCTCTTTGCTGGCCATGGCAGAACACTGGCATTCCTGTCTTGCAGGAAATCACGCACAGAACGAGCAGTATAGCTGGTAGCATTGTCATGCTGGAGGGTCATGTCAAGATGAGCCTGCAGGAAGGGTACCACATTAGAGAGGAGGATGTCTTCCCTGTAACGCACAGCATTGAGATTCCCTGCAATGACAACAATCTCAGTCCGATGATGCTGTGACACACCGCCCCAGACCATGATGGACCCTCCACCTCCAAACCCTCCACCTCCGATCCTGCTCCAGAGTACAGGCCTTGGTGTAACGCTCATTCCTTCAATGATAAACGCAAATCCGACCATCACCCCTTGGTGATACAAAACCGCGACTCGTCAGAGAAGAGCACTTTTTGCCAGTCCTGTCTGGTCCTGTGACGGTGGGTTTGTGCCCATAGGCGACGTTGTTGCTGGTGATGTCTGGTGAGGACTTGCCTTACACCAGGCCTACAAGCCCTCAGTCCAGCCTCTCTCAACCTATTGCGGACAGTCTGAGCACTGATGGAGGGATTGTGCGTTCCTGGTGTAACTCGGGCAGTTGTTGCCATCCTGTACCTTTTCTTTACATTTTTTATTTCACATTTATTTAACCAGGTAGGCCAGTTGAGAACAAGTTCTCATTTACAACTGCGACCTGGCCAAGATAAAGCAAAGCAGTGCGACAAAAAACAGAGTTACACATGGGATAAACAAAAGTACAGTCAATGACACAATAGAGAAATGTATATACAGTGTGTGCAAATGGAGTAAGGAGGTAAGGTAATAAATAGGCCATAGTGGCGACGTAATTACAAATAAGCTAATTAACACTGGGAGAGATTGATGTGCAAGTAGAAATACTGGTGTGCAAAAAAGTAAAAAACAATATGGCGATGAGGTAGGTAGTTGGATGGGCTATTTCCGGATGGGCTATGTACAGCTGCAGTGATCGGTAAGCTGCTCAGATAACTGTTGCTTAAAGTTAGCGAGGGAGATAGAAGTCTCCAACTTCAGTGATTTGTGCAATTCGTTCCAGTCATTGGCAGCAGAGAACTTGAAGGAAAGGCGGCCAAAGAGGTGTTGGCTTTGGGGATGACCAGTGAGATATACCTGCTGGAACGTGTGCTACGGGTGGGTGTTGTTATGGTGACCAGTGAGCTGAGATAAGGAGGAGCTTTACCTAGCAAAGACTTATAGATGACCTGGAGCCAGTGGGTCTGGCGACGAATACGTAGCAAGGGCCAGCCGACGAGAGCATACAGGTCGCAGTGGTGGGTAGTATATGGGGCTTTGGTGGCAAAACGGATGGCACTGTGATGGACTGCATCCAGTTGGCTGAGTAGAGTGTTGGAGGCTATTTTGTAAATGACATCGCCAAAGTCAAGGATCGGTAGGATATTCAGTGTTACGATGGTATTTTTGGCAGCGTGAGTGAAGGAGGCTTTGTTGCGAAATAGGAAGCCAATTCTAGATTTAATTTTGGATTGGAGATGCTTAATATGAGTCTGGAAGGAGAGTTTACAGTCTAGCCAGACACCTAGGTATTTATATATTCTAAGTCAGAACCGTCCAGAGTAGTGATGCTAGTCGGGCGGGCGGGTGTGGGCAGCGATCGGTTGAAGAGCATGCATTTAGTTTTACTAGCATTTAAGACCAGTTGGAGGCCACAGAAGGAGTGTTGTATGGCATTTAAGCTCATTTGGAGGTTTGTTAACAGTGTCCAAAGAAGGGCCAGATGTATACAGAAGAGGTGCGTAGAGGTGGATCAAGGAATCACCCACAGCAAGAGCGACATCATTGATATATACAGAGAAGAGAGTCGGCCCGAGAATTGAATCTTGTTGTACCCTCATAGAGACTGCCAGAGGTCCGAACAACAGGCTCTCTGATTTGACACACGGAACTCTGAGAAGTAGTTGGTGAATCAGGCGAGGCAGTCATTAGAGAAACCAAGGCTGTTGAGTCTGCCGATAAGAATACGGTGATTGACAGAGTCGAAAGCCTTGGCCAGGTCGATGAAGATGGCTGCACAGTACTGTCTTATCGATGGCGGTTTAGTACCTTGAGCGTGGCTGAGGTGCACCGGTGACCAGCTCGGAAACCGGATTGCACAGCGGAGAAGGTGCGGTGGGATTCGAAATGGTAGGTGATCTGTTTGGCTTTCAAAGACTTTAGAAAGGCACGGCAGGATGGATATACAGTGCCTTGCGAAAGTATTCGGCCCCCTTGAACTTTGCGACCTTTTTCCACATTTCAGGCTTCAAACATAAAGATATAAAACTGTATTTGTTTTTGTGAAGAATCAACAACAAGTGGGACACAATCATGAAGTGGAACGACATTTATTGGATATTTCAAACTTTTTTTAACAAATCAAAAACTGAAAAATTGGGCGTGCAAAATTATTCAGCCCCCTTAAGTTAATACTTTGTAGCGCCACCTTTTGCTGTAGTCGCTTGGGGTATGTCTCTATCAGTTTTGCACATCGAGAGACTGACATTTTTTCCCATTCCTCTTTGCAAAACAGCTCGAGCTCAGTGAGGTTGGATGGAGAGCATTTGAACAGCAGTTTTCAGTTCTTTCCACAGATTCTCGATTGGATTCAGGTCTGGACTTTGACTTGGCCATTCTAACACCTGGATATGTTTATTTTTGAACCATTCCATTGTAGATTTTGCTTTATGTTTTGGATCATTGTCTTGTTGGAAGACAAATCTCCGTCCCAGTCTCAGGTCTTTTGCAGACTCCATCAGGTTTTCTTCCAGAATGGTCCTGTATTTGGCTCCATCCATCTTCCCATCAATTTTATCCATCTTGCCTGTCCCTGCTGAAGAAAAGCAGGCCCAAACCATGATGCTGCCACCACCATGTTTGACAGTGGGGATGGTGTGTTCAGCTGTGTTGCTTTTACGCCAAACATAACGTTTTGCATTGATGCCAAAAAGTTCAATTTTGGTTTCATCTGACCAGAGCACCTTCTTCCACATGTTTGGTGTGTCTCCCAGGTGGCTTGTGGCAAACTTTAAACAACACTTTTTATGGATATCTTTAAGAAATGGCTTTCTTCTTGCCACTCTTCCATAAAGGCCAGATTTGTGCAATATACGACTGACTGATTGTTGTCCTATGGACAGAGTCTCCCACCTCAGCTGTAGATCTCTGCAGTTCATCCAGAGTGATCATGGGCCTCTTGGCTGCATCTCTGATCAGTCTTCTCCTTGTATGAGCTGAAAGTTTAGAGGGACGGCCAGGTCTTGGTAGATTTGCAGTGGTCTGATACTCCTTCCATTTCAATATTATCGCTTGCACAGTGCTCCTTGGGATGTTTAAAGCTTGGGAAATATTTTTGTATCCAAATCCGGCTTTAAACTTCTTCACAACAGTATCTCGGACCTGCCTGGTATGTTCCTTGTTCTTCATGATGCTCTCTGCGCTTTTAACGGACCTCTGAGACTATCACAGTGCAGGTGCATTTATACGGAGACTTGATTACACACAGGTGGATTGTATTTATCATCATTAGTCATTTAGGTCAACATTGGATCATTCAGAGATCCTCACTGAACTTCTGGAGAGAGTTTGCTGCACTGAAAGTAAAGGGGCTGAATAATTTTGCACGCCCAATTTTTCAGTTTTTGATTTGTTAAAAAAGTTTGAAATATCCAATAAATGTCGTTTCACTTCATGATTGTGTCCCACTTGTTGTTGATTCTTCACAAAAAAATACTGTTTTATATCTTTATGTTTGAAGCCTGAAATGTGGCAAAAGGTCGCAAAGTTCAAGAGGGCCGAATACTTTCGCAAGGCACTGTAGGTCTATAACAGTTTGGGTCTAGAGTGTCACCCCCTTTGAAGAGGGGGATGACTACGGCAGCTTTCCAATCTTTAGGGATCTCGGACGATACGAAAGAGAGGTTGAACAGACTGGTAATAGAAGTTGCAACAATGGCTGCGGATAATGTTAGAGAGAGAGGGTCCAGATTGTCTAGCCCAGCTGATTTGTACGGGTCCATGTTTTGCAGCTGTTTCAGAACATCTGCTATCTGGATTTGGGAAGGAGAAGCTGAGGAAGTTTGGGCAAGTAGCTGAGGGGGGTGTGCTGTGGGAGAGAAATGCTTCTTGAAATTCTCGATTATCGTGGATTTATCGGGGGTGACAGTGTTTCCTAGCCTCAGTGCAGTGGGCAGCTGGTAGGAGGTGCTCTTATTTTCCATGGACTTTAGTGTCCCAGTACTTTTTGGAGTTAGAGCTACAGGATGCAAATTTCTGTTTGAAAAACCTAGCCTTAGCTTTCCTAACTGACTGTGTGTATTGGTTCCTGACTTCCCTGAAAAGTTTCATTTCGCGGGTACTATTCGACGCTAGTGCAGTCCGTCACAGGATGTTTTTGTGCTGGTTCACTCCAGACCCGACTGCCCTCGACCAAGGGCTATATCTGTTCTTAGTTCTACATTTTATGAAAGGGTCATGCTTATTTAAGATGGTGAGGAAATGACCTGTCAAGAACAACCAGGCATCCTCTACTGACGGGATGAGGTCAATATCCTTCCAGGATACCCAGGCTAGGTTGATTAGAAAGGCCTGCTCGCAGAAGTGTTTTAGGGAGCATTTGACAGTGAGGGCTGGTCGTTTGACCGCGGACCCATAACTGATGCAGGCAATGAGGCAGTGATCGCTGAGATCCTGGTTGAAAACAGAGGTGTATTTAGAGAGCAAGTTGGTCAGGATAATATCTATGAGGGTGTCCCATGTTTACAGATTTAGGGTTGTTCCTGGTGGGTTCCTTGATGATTTGTTTGAGATTGAGGGCATCTAGCTTAGATTGTAGGACGGCCGGGGTGTTAAGTATATCCCAGTTTAGGTCACCTAACAGAACGAACTCTGAAGATAGATAGGGGGCAATCAATTCATATACAGTGGGGAGAACAAGTATTTGATACACTGCCGATTTTGCAGGTTTTCCTACTTACAAAGCATGTAGAGGTCTGTAATTTTTATCATAAGTACACTTCAACTGTGAGACTGAATCTAAAACAAAAATCCAGAACACCACATTTTATGATTTTTAAGTAATTAATTTGCATTTTATTGCATGACATAAGTATTTGATACATGTGAAAAGCAGAACTTAATATTTGGTACAGAAACCTTTGTTTGCAATTACAGAGATCATACGTTTCCTGTAGTTCTTGACCAGGTTTGCACACACTGCAGCAGACATCCATACAGACCTACTCCAGATCCTTCGGGTTTCGGAGCGGTCGCTGGGCAATACGGACTTTCAGCTCCCTCCAAAGACTTTCTATTGGGTTCAGGTCTGGAGACTGGCTAGGCCACTCCAGGACCTTGAGATGCTTCTTACGGAGCCACTCCTTAGTTGCCTGTGTGTTTCAGGTCATTGTCATGCTGGAAGACCCAGCCACAACCCATCTTCAATGCTCTTACTGAGGGAAGGAGGTTGTTGGCCAAGATCTAGCGATACATGGCCCCGTCCATCCTCCCCTCAATACGGTGCAGTCGTCCTGTCCCCTTTGCAGAAATGCATCCCCAAAGAATGATGTTTCCACCTCCATGCTTCACGGTTGGGATGGTGTTCTTGGGGTTGTACTCATCCTTCCTCCAAACACGGCGAGTGGAGTTTAGACCAAAAAGCTATTTTTGTCTCATCAGACCACATGACCTTTCTCATTCCTTCTCTGGGTCATCCAGGTGGTCATTGGCAAACTTCAGACAGGCCTGGACATGCGCTGGCTTGAGCAGGGGGACCTTGCGTGCGCTGCAGGATTTTAATCCATGACGGCGTAGTGTGTTACTAATGGTTTTCTTTGAGACTGTGGTCCCAGCTCTCTTCAAGTCATTGACCAGGTCCTGTCGTGTAGTTCTGGGCTGATCCCTCACCTTCCTCATGATCATGATCATGATCATTGATGTCTACAATTTTATCCCTGATGTCCTTACACAGCTCTCTGGTCTTGGCCATTGTGGAGAGGTTGGAGTCTGTTTGAGTGTGTGGACAGGTGTCTTTTATACAGGTAACGAGTTCAAACAGGTGCAGATAATACGGTTAATGCGTGGAGAACAGGAGGGCTTCTTAAAGAAAAACTAACAGGTCTGTGAGAGCCGGAATTCTTACTGGTTGGTAGGTGATCAAATACTTATGTCATGCAATAAAATGCAAATTAATTACTTAAAAATCATACAATGTGATGTTCTGGATTTTTGTTTTAGATTCCGTCTCTCACAGTTGAAGTGTACCTATGATAAAAATGACAGACCTCTACATGTTTTGGAAGTAGGATAACCTGCAAAATTGGCAGTGTATCAAATACTTGTTCTCGCCACTGTATGTCCCGCAGGTTTGATGTTTGGATGTACCGATCCTGTGCAGGTGTTGTTACACATGGTCTGCCACTGCGAGGACGATCAGCTCTCCGTCCTGTCTCCCTGTAGCTCTGTCTCTGGCGTCTCACATTACTGACATTGCAATTTATTGCCCTGGCCACATCTGCAGTCCTCATGCCCCCTTGCAGCATGCCTAAGGCACGTTCACGTAGATGAGCAGGGACCCTGGGCATCTTTCTTTTGGTGTTTTTCAGAGTCAGTAGAAAGGCTAAGTAGAAAAAGCTAAACTCCTAAGTTTTCATAACTGTGACCTTAATTGCCTACTGTCTGTAAGCTGTCTTAACGACCATTTCACAGGTGCATGTTCATTAATTGTTTATGGGTCATTGAACATGCATGGGAAACAGTGTTTAAACGCTTTACAATGACGATCTGTGAAGTTATTTGGATTTTTACGAATTATCTTTGAAAGACAGTGTCCTGAAAAAGGGACTTTTCTTTCTTTGCTAAGTTTGTGTAAATGTATTTTGCAACGCGAGCTGTGTGGTCAGCATGTTAGAAAAGCTAAGAAAGCTACAGCCCTTTCTAGTGAAGCATTTTAAACAGTGAGGAGCGTTGCCCGAAAATGAGAGCAGCCCCTGTCAAACTCACCTGCCTGTGTGTTCGACCAACATATGACTGCCGTTCTACAGAAGATCCGTGGCATGAAGTTTGAGGTGGTTGTTGACGAGACAACAGATGCAAGGGATTACAGCGTTCTAAACATCGTCATTGGTGAGTTAACTAAACAGCCTATTAATATACCATTGTAATAGCTTACATTTACATTCTGCAATGTGAATTGTCCGCATGCAAATTGTGATATTCCAAATGACGAGCTATCGTGTTGAAATATAGTGATGCATAATGTCAGCAGCTGTCTGCCTCTCCATCTAGCTAACTATCGCTGTATCTATATTGTGTTTACACTTGGAATTTAAATAAGACCTTTATTTTGTCACAGTATTATTTTAGGTTAAATCAAAGTTTTTCCTTATCTTTAATTACAGGTGTTGAAAACCAGTACTTTCTGATGGATGTCATTTTCATGGACAAATGCAACTACTCAACGTTTTCCCAATCATTACTAGCCTCCCTCCACAGCAACCATCTGAACCTGAATGATGCCTGGGCAGTGGTCACAGATAATGCCTCCTACTGACTGAAGGCATACAAGAAGGTTCTGAAAGGAGTGTTGCCCAACAGTGTTCATGTAGCCTGTCTCTGTCATGTCATCAATCTGGTGGGTGAGACCTAGCAGCACAACAAATACTTCTCTGAAGTTACATCACTTGTGACATGGATGAGATCTGTCTTCTTCGAGAAGTCTGCCAGAAAGAGAAGATGGGTGAGCTTCCTCATTATGAAGTAGTTTGTGCAGGACAAGGCTCCTCCTGAAGCAGTGAGCTCCAGATGGAATAGCTGGTTTGAGGCAGTGAAGTACCATGCAGAGAATGTTAATCTGTACAGAGATTTATTAAATAAAAAAATAGATAATGGAACATGGGACCAACACTTAACATGTTGCGTTTACATTTTTGCTCAGTGTATTTTGGAGCAGATTCAAAAGGGTAACTAGTTCACTCAGGAACATTTAATGTTGTCTTGGTAAGCAACTCCAGTGTATATTTGGCCTTGTGTTTTAGGGTATTGACCTGCTGAAAGGTGTATTTGTCTCCGTGTCTGCTAGGAAGCAGACTGAACTAGGTTTTTCTTTAGGATTTTGCCTGTGCTTAGCTCTATTCTGTTTCTGTTTATCCTAATAAAAATAACTCCTTAGTCCTTGCCGATGATAAGCATACCCATAACATGATTCAGTCACCACCATGCTTGAAAATATGAAAAGTGGTACTCAGTGATGTGTTGGATTTGCCCCAAACATAATTATTTGTATTCAGGACATGAAGTTTATTTCTTTGTCACATTTTTGCCAGTTTTACTTTAGTGCCTTATTGCAAACAGGATGCATGTTTTGTTATATTTGTATTTTGTTCTTTTCACTCTATCATTTAGGTTAGTATTGTGGAGTAACTACAATGTTGATACATCTTGAGTTTTCTCCTATCATAGCCGTTAAACTCTGTAACTGTTTTAAAGTCACCATTGGCCTCATGGTGAAATCTCTGAGTGGTGTTCTTCCTCTGTGGTAACTGAGTTAGGAAGGACGCCTGTATCTTTGTAGTTACTGGGTGTATTGATACACCATCCAAAGTGTAATTAATAACTTCACCATGCTCAAAGGGATATTCAATGTCTGCTTCTTTTTTTTTTTACCCATCTACCACTAGGTGCCCTTCTTTGCAAGGCTTTGGAAAACCTCCCTGGTCTTTGTGTTTGAATCTGTGGTTGAAATTCACTGCTCGACTGAGGGACCTTACAATTATCTGTATGTGTAGGGTACAGAGATGAGGTAGTCATTTAAAAAATCATGTTATAACACTTGCCCACAGTGAATCCGCACAATTTATGTGACTTAGGAAATGCTTTATTCCTTAACTTATTTAGGCTCTCCATAACAAAGGGGTTGAATACTTACTGACTGAAGACATTTCAGCTTTTCATTTTTAATAATAAAAAATAAAACATCTATTAACATTCCGTTTTGACATTATGGGGCATTGTGTTTAGGCCAGTGACACAAAGTCTCAATTTACTTTCTGAAGGCACTGTATTTCTATAAAGCTAAATATGTCCAGCTGCATGATGTCGGAATTCAAACATCCACTGATACACCGTCAGGATGAGGAAGAGGTCTCGTTGTCATGGAAACTCCTCGTATGGAAGCCTTTTTATCCAGCTCTGCTATTTCCAGGAGCCTCTATGGAGCTTGCCCTCTGCTTTGTACCAGCCAGGACCTTCCTATGATAAGGCACCCTAGATAAGAGAGAGGAGATATTGGGATCTCTCTTCAAGGCAGTGTCACTCTCTTCTACCACTTCGGGGCATGACATCATCATTGCTCTCCTCCACTCTCTTCTGTATGTCATGTTGTTCTTTTACTTTTTTCTGATTCCTCCCCTCTGTCTTCCTCCAGATCGGGAGAAGGCCCAGCTGACCAACCTGGATGACAGCCTGTGTAGGATCTGCATGGATGCTGCGATTGACTGCGTCCTTCTGGAGTGTGGTCACATGGTCACCTGCACCAAGTGTGGTAAGCGGATGAGCGAGTGTCCCATCTGCAGGCAGTACGTTGTGAGAGCTGTGCACGTCTTCAAGTCCTAATGTCTCAACCCATCACCACCGTCTCAGAACATCTTCAACAAAACATTAATCTCCAGAGAAACGGAGATCTGTTCCGTCACAGTCCATACTGGGAGACTGCCTCCATGCTCTTACCACCAGTACTTCTTGTTGTGGGACTTCATGTTTTCATCCCCTGAAACGCTTACATTATTTGCACACTTAAACATGACTATTAAAAATGCAGTGTTCTCTTTTTACCTTGTATTATTTAGTCTGACTAATCAGTATTTGAAGGAAAAAAGGGCAGCAGTCTACCCTCGTATTATTCCATTACTAAACACAACCTTGACTTGTTCCTATCAAGAATGTGAGCTATTCAATCACATGTGCATTGTTGTCTAACATGACGAATCACTTTCGAATCTGCCTGCTATGAACTGTAGCATTTGCTGCAAATAACTGCATATCTTAGTAATTCTGAAGAAAATACTGTACTGTGCAACAGGATGGGGGATGAGCAAATTAGAGGTCTATTTGGATTCAAAACAAATATCCAATGTCATTTGCTCTTTTGTCATGTCTTAGCACTGAGTGTTAAGATGGAAAAGAAAAACAGGTGCTAAATACATTCAAATGTTTTTCCAACTTAAAAATTGTGGATTTCTTTTTCATTAATATTTTCCATTTTCTTTTGAAAGTGGAAGGAATAGTTTGTTATTAATTGATAAATGATTGTAGTCAACACAGAACTAACTAATCAAAGAGAGCTACAACTTAATTAACACTGGAATATAAAGTGTGTCTATACATATATATATATATTAGTACCATTGTAGAATAATAGGGAAGACATCAACACTAGGAAATAACACATGGAATCATGTAAAAATAAATAATGTTAAAGCAATCTATTTTACATGTGATATTCTTCAAAGTAGCCACCCTTTGCCTTGCACACTCTTGGAACCTTTTTTTTACTATTTTCTACATTGTAGAATAATAATGAAGACATCAAAACTATGAAATAACACATACCAAGAGTGTGCAAAGGTTGGCTGCTTTGAAGAATCTCAAATCTATTTTTAACACTTTTTTTTGTTACTACACTATATGTGTTATTTCATAGTTTTGATGTCTTCACTTATTCTACAATGTAGAAAATAGTAAAAAATAAAGAAACCCTTGAATGAGTAGGTGTGTTCAAACAGAGTGCAAGTGAGAGAGAGGTGACTTGCAGTACATTTGCATATGTTTCATATCACTATGAGATGTTCATATCTATATTTTTTTCCATTTGATTTGAACGTGTAATATTGAATTATTTAAGATGTCCCTCAGATTAGGCTAGTTTATAATGAAAGAGTTGTTTCACTGTCAGGTGGATTGAAATGTGTTGTTACTGCATTGGTTTGCTTGAGTTGTGTTCCCAAATGAGAAGCAGAGTATAAAGACATGCACAGGTGCGTCTGAAATGGCACCCTATTCCTTATCAAGTGCACTACTTTTGACAAGAACCTATGGGGCTTTGGTCAAAAGTAGTGCACTTATATAGGCCAGGGAATAGGGTGCCATTTGTTACATAGGGTTAGAGATGTTATTTGCATACTGATCTGTTTGTTTTCTACCCTTTTAAAATACTAAGCACTGTACTGTATCACACAAAGTCAACGTTGCTGCTATTTCAGAAAATGTCACATGCAAGCACCTAGAGTAGCTGAGCAGGTTGTACTTCACTTTGGAAGGGTATGCTAAACAGTGTGTAAGGTCTGGTCTTTGGGAATGTTGAACTTTTTATTTTGGTAATTAAATATTTTTATTAAAATACATGACTGTTTACTTGTCTAGTATGCTGTGATGCGCAGACCACTTGTTCTTGGCACCCTTTGAAAAATGTAATGAACATAATTTGATTAATGGGGAAATGCTTTAAGAAAATTAAAGCAATCCTGTAGGGCAGTGGTTCCCAAACATTTTATAGTCCCGTACCCCTTCAAACATTCAACCTCCAGCTGTGATACGCTGACCCCTAGCACCAGGGTCAGCACAATCTCAAATGTTGTTTTTGCCATCATTGTAAGCCTGCCACACACACACACTATAAGATACATTTATTAAACATAACAATGAGTGTGAGTTTGTCACTTTCCCCTAGCCGGGTTGTGACAAAGAGCTCTTATAGGACCAGGGTACAAAATATAATACATTTTTCTCTTTACTTAGCCATCTTACATATAAAACCTTATTTGTGCATCAACAATTGTGAATAGCTCATCACAGGTTAATGATAAAGGTGTGTTTGAAAGGATACACATAACTCTGGGCTGTATTGGAGAGAGTGTCTTTTTCTACACAGTCTGTGCCTGTATTTCGTTGTCATGCTAGTGAGGGCCGAGAATCCACTCTCACATAGGTACGTGGTTGCAAAGGGCATCAGTGTCTTAACAGTGTGATTTGCAAAGGCAGGATACTCTGAGCGCAGCCCAATCCAGAAAAGTAAGTGAACTGGAGGCAGGGCATGAAACGGATAACGAATCCAGTTGTTTGTGTCATCCGTTTCGGGAAAGTACCTGTCTAATTGCGCACCCAACTCACTCAGGTGCTTTGTTATATCACATTTGACATTGTCCGGCAAGCTTGAGTTCATTTGCACACAAAAAATGATACACTGATAGAAAGACCTGTGTGTTGTCCTTAAGCTCGTCTCTCAATTCAAAAAAACGTGTCACTACTTTGCACCATGATAACCAGCGCTCTTCTTCTGTATGTTGTAAAAGCGTTAAATTGTCGCTGCCCATATCATTGCATAGTGCAGAAAATACATGAGAGTTCAGGGGCCTTGCTTTAACAAAGTTAACCATTTTCACTGTAGTGTCCAAAACATCTTTCAAGTTGTCAGGCATTCCCTTGGCAGTGAGAGCCTCTTGGTGGATGCTGCAGTGTACCCAAGTGGCGTCGGGAGCAACTGCTTGCATGCGCATTACCACTCCACTATGTCTCCCTGTATTGGCTTTTGCACCATCAGTACAGATACCAACACATCTTGACCATCAAAGTCCATTTGATGTCACAAAGTTGTCCAGTACTTTAAAAATATCCTCTCCTGTTGTCCTGGTTTCCAGTGGTTTGCAGAAGATGTCTTCCTTAATCGACCCCCCATAAACGCAACGGACATATACCAGGAGCTGTGCCAGGCCCGCCATGTCTGTTGACTCCAGCTGTAAAGCACAGAATTCACTGGCTTGTATGTAAAGCAGTAATTGTTTCAAAACATGTCACTAATGCGTCGTGAAACAGTGTTGTTTGATGGCATTGTCTGTATAGGTTTTTGGGCCTTTTCCCCCAGCATTGTCCCAGCCATATCCGCAGTAGCAGGAAGAATGAAGTCCTCCACAATAGTATGGCGCTTGCCTGTCCTAGCCACTCAGTAGCTCACCATATAACACGCTTCTAGCCCCTTCTTATTAATGGTATCTGTTGGTTTTATACATGTCTTACTACTCGAAATTCATCTTAATTCTCACTCAAATTGGCGTGTTTTGTTTCTAAATGTCTGCGCAAGAGTGAAGGTTTCATCGAGTTGTGAGTTATGTGCAAAAGTACTATAACACACAGTGGCTAAGGAAAGGCACTACTTCCAATACAAGTGAAACCCAAATCAATGTAGTTCTCATCATATTTGAGCCTCTTCGATGTTCCAACATCCCTGTCTGTTGTTAGGTGCTTTCCCGGGCAAGGGGGCAGTAGCTCTTCAGCTGCATCAGATTCACAACTGTCAGTGTCCATGCTAGCTGGGCTAACAACAAATGTAGAACAAAACTGGTGCTAGCATTGGATGTGCTCGTGGAAGCAGAACAACTTGTGTCATCAACAGATGCAGTACTGCTACTACCAGCAGTACTACCAGTCTCTATGGATGAGGGCCTTACTTTTTTTTAACCATTTATCAAGTTTTCGAGCAAACTGAATGAGCAGCAGCTACATTTGGCTACATATGGACCTTTAGTGGAATTCCCGCGAGAGAGTAACGGTTAATGTGATTGGATGTTAATTATTTGACTAGGCTACTTGTATTTGACATTGTTATTTCGCTGAACACTAGATGGTTTAATTTTATTTTTGGCAGTGAAACGAGGCTACTCAGTTGAGAAAAAAAACTCACCAAAATGTATCGCCCCGTTGGAATATATAAATGGACTGTTTGAAAATGTGAAGATTTTTTTTTTTTAAATAACAACATTTTTATGTGAATCACATTTTTATTTGGCGTACCCCCGACGGCATTGCGCATATCCCAGTTTGGGAATACCTGCTGTAGGTTGAACTAGTGTTTAGAGTGCCAGATTAGGCCTTTGTCTAGGAGAGGACAGCTGCAGACAGCAGCTTCCATGTGACAGACGTTTGAATGTAAAACTAAAAAACATGGTTAATACATGACCCGAGTTGGGTGAGAAGGTTCCAGAAAGGTCCATTTACCAATGTCCTTTCCTGCTCCTTGAATGCTAAGCCACCCGAGGTCACCAGTGTTACCCTGGCATTTAGGAAATTCTCTGCTGTGCCTTATCAAAAGGCCACACAACTGAGGGTAAAAACAAAATGTTATAGTATATGAAAATACATTTTATACATAGAAATATACTTTTAATGACAATCATAGCACTAGATTTTAGATTTAAACAACTACATCTTGTGCATCTGTATTCAAGGTGGCCAATATCATTCACTTGTGACATTGTAGGTCACGGTCAACAGAAAATGGCAAATTATAATTACATCACAATTATGGATGATAACTAATATAAATAAATACAAAATGAATAGATAGTCGATCTTGAATTAAAAATAGGATGATCAAATGCTCTTTCAAAGAAACTCATTACATGCCAAGTCTGTGGAGGCCACTGTGACTGTATGCACCTGTGGAAACAGTGAAGGGGCAGTCTGCAGTTGCTACACTCATTTTTGGATTAGAAATTAATGATATATACTCATTGATTCTTGAATATACCTTACAAATGCCTCATGAGCTTAGTTCAACTATCGTATCCCATCAGAACTCAAAATATAAGCTTGTATTCCTCCAATGTTTGTAAACAAACTGTATTGCCTCAAAACATGGTTAAAACTATAATTATGATATCATGGATGGTCAGTCTTTGCATTCTTGTAAGTCTTCGATTAGAGAGGGATTACATTTCTCCAGGCCCAGCCCTCAGCCTTTTACCAAAACAGAGGCGGGGAACGCTTGGTTATTGTTTTAAATGTGGATTGGCCCTTTAAAGCAGATGATTCAATTACTTGACAGAATCTCACATTATGGGCTCTTGAGTGCTAAAACATGTGAAACAACAGATTGGCATATGTACGAAACATAGGAAAATGCAGAAGGTACTGAGAGATTGAAAAAATACATTTGACTAACATTCCTTATGTCAATATTTATTGACTGATTAATTTCAAGATATATTCATTAACCTAACCATATTTGCAACATTTATTTAATTCTTATTTACTTAAACATTTAAAACATGTATTATTTTATAATAATAGTCTTATGTTCATTTTTGAAAGTAAAGTATTAAATTAATTCCAGTCCAAGTCAGTAACTACCATTAACTTGTAATGTCACCATCAGAATTTGGCACATGATATCAGGTAAAAAAAAATAACATCCAAAAATATATATTACCATCGGTGTCAAGGCAAGCTGATTTAAAGTACGGTAGGTCAATATTCAGATGTAAGAGTTGAAATCTGGGGTGTGTATGGTACTGCATACTTAAAACTTCACTATAACCTCAAATGTTAGCCCAATGCGTGAATTATTGTTGTACAAAAAAATGTCTTAAACATTTAACATGTATAAGTAATAGAAAACAAATCCCCCAACAAATGAAATCCAACAAACACAAGCCTTTGAAAAAGGTACAATCTTAACACCAAAATGAACGAATGCATGCTTTGTTTTCCCTCCCCATCTCCTGTCCAGGACATCTTTGCCTTTCAGTACAAGGATGGGTTTGTAACATCCAGAAAGACATTGATGCAAACATTTTGACCATCCCCCTTGTTCATTTACACACTTCTGCTCCTCTCATCAACTCGTGTGACATTGTTCGTTCACAAATCTAACACAGTAGATTCTCCAATGAAGAAGAAACAAACATACAAAACCAACCAGTGCAGGCTTGATGGGGGAAACCTTGTCTTGCTCCATTTAGTGCAAAGGGTAGTTCTTTTTTGCTGTTTGGCCTTGATGTCAATGTCTAACTGAGTTTCTGCAGTAATTTGTCCTCTTTGAGTCCAAACTGTACACTCACAGACATCTCTGCTATGAACTGTTCACAGGCCATCTTGGTCACCTGTTTGCAATAGCGCAGGTCAATGTGACAGATGCTTCCACAGCGCTTGAAGAAGGTAAGGGATTGGTCTGTCACCCTATTACAAACTTGAGGCGGAGACAAAAACAGAGCCAGGCATGAGGAAACTGAAGAGCCGGATTGAATATTATGAAGCCTAAATGCAACATAAAGACTTGCAAACTATTATAGAAATAACTGAAATCAAGATAAGACAGAAAATAAATACATCTTCGATATTCTTTAATATTAAGAGAAAAATAAGTGAAATAGCTTGATCTATAATAGTTATGACTGATAACACGATGTATAATGTAAAATTGTATAATGTAACTACTGTAAAAAAAATAAAGTTTAAATAAGTGGTATGTATCTAAAATGTGTTTAGAATGTACATGTAACAACAAAAGAAAAAGCTGTAAAAAGTTACATTTTGTCCTCCGAAGGTAGCCCAAAAAAATAAACAAGTGACAGCAGAGTAAATAAAAACAGCCTCTGTGCTGTTGTATTACTCTAGCCCCTAGTGCTAATACTGAGGTTGTGAGAGTGGTGTGATTGACTGAGGGTTCCTACCTGACAGGTTGATCTCCGTGAGTGAATCTCTGGTTGTGGTCCCTGCGGCCGTCAGCAGGTTGACCGAATGGTCGTTGATGTGGTTGCAGTAGCTCAGGTCCAGTCGGGAAAGTAGCGGCATATGTCTGATAATCAGACGCAGAGAGGCATCTGTGATATCCAGCCCGGCCAGACGCAAGTCCAGGATGTTCCTCAGTTTACAGCGGTTGTCCAACTGACCTGAGGGTGGAGAGCAGGAACAAAACAGGAGTGATTTCTCATCTCGCAGTCAAACATGGCGAGTAATCTCATACATTTTCGTTAACATCCTTTAATTAAACGTGAACTATCTTAAGATACACTCATTTTTCTTCTTAATGGGTTTTTAGAAAGAAAAGCCTCCCAGTCCTGTCACACCCAGGAGAACCACCAGAGGTTGCTATAATACACTCATGTCAATTTCACCTAACTCTCCCCTCTTGTTGCAGGTGGTTACCTGGTCTGTTATCGGTCGGGGGCGAGAGCAGGTCCCTCATCTGGGCATCTTTGAGCCCTTCCACCCACTGCACATCCAGGGTGCGCAGCAGAGGGCAGCTAGAGGTGCAGAGGGCAGACACAGCCACCCACGAGCACCCTGAGAGCAGCAACACCCGCAGACCTGCAGGACACAGAGCGAAGACACAATCACATATGGACAGTCTCTGGTGTCTGGCCGAAACATTTTCCTCTCCCATAGATCACAGGTTCACGTGGTCCTGGTATGTACCTGGTAAGCGGTTTATTAGCCAGCTCAGCTGCTTCTTGGAGATGTTGGTCCAGCTGAGGTCCAGTGAGAGGGGCTGTCTGCGGATGATGCCACTCAGCATGAGGGGAGTGATAGATTTACAGCGGTTCAGATCGATGTTGGTCCACAGTCTTTTATCACAGCACCTGTCAGAGATAGACAATATAAATACACACCTACTATCTGGCTTGGACTAAAATTCACAATGTTCTAGATAATTAGTATATTTGAATGTGAGTGTTAAAGAGATTGAACGGGATCTTAAGCACTTACAAATTAGTAACATATTTTACGAATTGGAATTCCTAACAATTTTTTGTTACGTTTTTATGACGTAACACATCATGACGTGCACAATGGTGCACAATTATCAGGGACCCAACTTTTATAACGCATCTTTATTTTATGTTTTATAGGCCCTTAAATGTAAAGTAAAAATATGAGTGGGAATAGTAAGAGCTCTCACCATCTATTCCATGTCTTGCAGACACGCATGCAGACACACAGCTCCTTGTGTGTGAAGTGCCCAAAGAGCTTCATCCAGACCTCTCGCTGAACTGCATGGGTCTTCCCGTCCACCAGGGGCAGTCTGTCCGGCGGGGGGCTGATGGGGGGTGGCCGGATTACGTGCCGCTCCATTTGGACACACTTGGGTGGGGAGCGTGGGGGCAGGGGCCGGGTGCCAGGGGAGCTCCTGTTGAAGCCCAGAGGGGTGATCTGGCTGGGGTAGAAGTGGCGCAGCTCCCAGGGGGTGCCGTTCATTTCCTTGGTCCGGAGGTGGGGGCGCTCCCCTCCCAGGTCACTGCCGATGCGGAAGCCCCTCTTGGGCTCCTCATTCTCACTCTCTGGCTCCACCTTGAGGGGTTGGCGGTTCTCATTGGCTAGGCAGTCCTCAGTCTTTTGGATCTCCTGGTTCAGTGCTTTGCTCAGCTCCTTGTTGGGTAAACGGCGTTTGCGGCGCGCTTTGGGGCGTGGGCCCTTCTCCTGGGGTTCACTGCCACCCTCGCTGCTGGGGCCAGCCTGTGGAGAGCTGCAGTGAGACTGGTCACTGTCTAGAACAGGAGTTTTGAGAGGAGGCCTTGGAAAGTTTGTCTTTGTGTCTTTGCCATCCCCGTCCTCTGCCCAGTCCTCGGTATCTTCTAAACGATCTCTCCTCTCCAGGCCTCGCCAGAACAGAGAGTCTGTCTCCTCCTCATCCACTTCCTCCTCCTGGTCTTCCTCCTCAGTCTTGATCTGATGAAGGAGTTTGGGGAACAGAGGTTCATCTGCCTTTCCCTGTGGAGGAGAGGGAGGTTTAGTTAGAGAGCATGTTCAACTATGGATACCAGAGCACATATCAACATCCAAACATTTTACAAAAGGAGTTGCTTGGCACAGCATGAAAATTGCCATGCATAGTCAATGAGTAACATTATACTAACAGACACTGAAACATAAACCACATTCGGAGTCTACCTTCTTCCTCACACTGAAGTCCTCTTCCTCGTCATCGTCGAAGAGCTTCCTCTTCTTCCTCAGTTTATCCTCAGGTCTGGGCCGAGGCAGGGTGCTGGGGGTCAGGACAGGGGGGTGTCTGTGGAGGGGCTCCCGTTCCTCAGGTCTGTGTCTTGAGATTTCATCCCCCTCAGGCTTCCTCTTGGCTGTAGACGTAGATGTGGCCTCACCCTCCTCCTTGACTGCCTTCTGCTCCTTCAGCAGGGAGCCAGGGAGGTTAGACGCATACTTGAACCCTGGTCCCCTTTTTTGCTTGCAGACCAAAAGGTGGAAAAACAGGGAAGACAACTTTATATATTTTGCCTATCACGACAGGGTCACCAAACTGAGACACTGTACTTGTTTCAATGGTGAAACAAGTCAGACATTGTAAACTACTTAGACTGTGACTGTGCCACTACTAGAGAATTAGATGTTTGTTTCCTTCCCGTGTAACAGACACAGGGCATTGAACCATGTGATATAGTAAGTAGATGAACAGGAAGTAAGAAACCACAAAGTAAAGACATTATGAAATGCCTCTGACGTTAAAGAATAATTATTTGGAGAGTGTTTTCCAAAGATGGTTCACAGCACTGTTTCCTAATCCAACATCAGATGACAAAATTGGTGTGTGCTTTATCTTTGGAGAAAGGGGAAATTAAAACATCAATTTCAAATTAATGCTTTTGAACTTGAGAATATATAGTATTCTATGATGGGCTGCCTACAGTAAGTCCTTAAAATGATGCATTCATATACAGATGTATGATCATCCTGTTGCAGGAGAACTGTCCTGCAAAGCAGGACATTTAAAACTTGTAGTGAATTTGAGGTTTAAAAGGTCTTCTGAAGTTTATAATTTCAAATGTATCAACCGCTACAAAGTATCAAAGAACTATAATCCACATATCCTTTAGCTGCAGGATTAAGTTCCTGCTGTAGCAAACAGGCTCAAATTACGATCCTACATTTGTAGGTACTCACTTTTCCGGTTTTCCCAGCGTAGTTGCATTTGGGACATTCCCAACAGTTAGGAAGTTCATCGTTCACCACGCCAGAAGCCTCTTTTACCTGAAAAGCATGAAGTAAAAGAGAGAGTTAAGACGAAAAGGGCAGAAGGGGAGTCAGTCTAATGTACAATGTGTTCAGCACAGAGAGAAATTAACAGGGAACTGAAAGTGACTGTTGTCACCTCTTTGTGTGAGGCAGTTTAACACTTTATTTTCTGACACATTTAAAAAGTGAGAAACTCTAGCAAACAACCTCCTCTAACAATGAAAAATCAATATTCTCCGGAAATACCTTACCATAAGTGTGTTATGTGCCTGGAATACAACAAACACAAAGGCTGTGTTCCTAATATCTGATGTAGTTCACTTCACTTCATTAGAACAGGTTCGAGCAAGGACATGCTATGTATGACATGTTATGCTTTGGCTGAATGGCTCCTAAGAGTGCATGGGCAGCTTTGCATTTTATTTGCATCCGGCTCCACCCAGCAATGTCGACAACACTGCAAAGTCGTATTCAAGCATTATGTGATTTCAACTGGACACAGCAAGTCTGGCTGGAGGAGGGAAAATGATGAGGGGATTCAGTGTCAAACAACAACAGGAAGTCCCCACCACACCAATGACTCATCAAGTTGCCTTGTAAAACTGTTTGACAGTCAAAACACAGTGAATCACCTGCCGTTAGTACAAAGGCAAACATTCCAGGATTTTGCCTTCATTTGTGTGTCAAAGCATATAAATCCCTCAACCGTATCATAAACATTCAGGTGAATCTCACTCACACAAATAAGGAATCATCAAACTCATCAGGTGGAGGCTTGGCCTCGTGTTCAGTCATGGTTGTGTTCAATCACGACTCGACATGCTCATCTTGTCTCACCTTTAAGCAGTTGGGGTGGACAATCTCATTGCAGATGGAGCACTCCATGAGCATGACGTTGAACTTGTCCTCCTCCTCCAATGTGTCCTCCTTCCCTGCTTCTCCGCACACCACACACACAGCTGTGTGGGGCAGGACAGGCTGCAAAGGACAAATACAAAAACACATTCACTGACAACTGTCAAACTCATTGACAGTAACACACACAGTGTCTCCATTATGCCGGTGTGCAATAATATTTGCAAATAGTGTTGATAAGCTGCTACTGGTCATTCTGTTTCCTGTTTTAGGAAAATCATTAACAGACATTGGCGACTATGCCAAGCCGTAGACAAATATCCACTGAATGGACTCAACAGAATCGAGATACCTTTGACACATGAATGAGTCATACTGTTGCAAAAATAAAAATGTTAGCACTCACTTCCTGAGGTCTCGCTCTGTATCATTGTACTTCTGGTTGGTTCTTGCTTACACTGACCATTCTTTCAGACCCTGAACTGTGAACCTGTCTTATGGTTTTCATTGCATTTGTGACACAACACTGTAGCACTGGATAAGACAATATAGGCTAACTGAACGATCTGCTAAATAGTATGAATGATGAAAAGCCTGTGTGGTTACTATGGCTTTACTCACTGCAATGCACTGCCTCATGATACAGGACTGCTTCATGCGCCCAGGTCCTCCAAACTTCTTCATGTCTTTACAGAAGTGACATTCTCCACACTCAGTTCGGAGGCACGCCTCACACTTTCGGCAGCGTGTTCTCCTGCGTCTGGCACCAGACGCACTGCGATTGGACGGAAGCTTGACCGCTGCTGAAGTCCCCATCTTGGGCTTTGGCCGGTTGGCTTCTCGTTGCTGCAGAGAGAAAAATAACACAATTTATGTTAAAACATCCATTAGCTCTTGTCCCTGGAAGTAGACTTTTTGAGTCCGGTCATTGGCTCCCTGGTCCTCTCCAACCAATATTCAAACCTGAGTATTTGGAAACTACTTTAGAAAGGAAATTCAAATGGGCATTATTGCCTAAGACAGTAACCTACATTCTGCTTCATTATGGAACACAAAACATCTAGTATGGTCTACTCCTGACAGTCATAAAGCTAGTGAAACAGTACTGCACTGAAGCCACCGGCTGCAAGCCACATACAGTACCTTTCTAAACCTCTCTAAATGCCAAATCTGTAAATCAGCCTCTGTCCAAGAAAATAAAAAGATTCTCTCCCACCCCGTGACACCACAAATAGTTAGAGGTTCACAGGTAAAAATTAATTTCAATGCTCTTTACCCGAGCCTAGAGCCACCAGAACAATAAACATGAGATATTCCCTACGCCATTACTGAGAAATGTATTTTTTGCTGCAGAGGCGAGTGTTTCCTTGGCAACACAGTTCCCCTGCTTTTCCTAACCATTTGAATAGAATAATGAAAGGAGATGAGAACTAGCAGAGACATATTGTACTTTAGCTTTAAATGGGAGGGCTGTGGAGAGGTTAGGATTGTTTTGAAATTGAACATTTTCATGGCTCCTCTGGCAGTACTAAAACTGTTACTTTATTTTCTCATAAAGTACAAATATCGCTTCAGGCCCTAGGAGACACACTGGAAAAACAGAGTTGAATATGCTACTGTAGATTGGGTCATTCATTCCTCTGGAAGCTGTTCTTACTGGCACTAAAAACACTGTTTATGGGGTGAGATTGATTAGTGTAGTGTAGAATCTGCTGCTTGTCACTCAGTCTCAGTCGAGCATTATGTCCTGCCTCTGATCTCCTGCAAAGGACATCTATAAGGCTGATACGCTGTTTACACAACCTACTCCACAAAATAAAAGGAGGTACAACCAATTCCATGGTGTAAAATATGAATGTTTTCATCTGGAGGTTTGCATGTGTATTTCTGGGAAAATTATCTACCACTGTGTGAGCCAGTAGGTCCATCCATTAAAGAAACTAAATCACAAGACAGCAACACACACAGGTCCACAAAATATGTCTTACCACCTGGCAATGCTCCTCAGTTAAGGATTAATACACAACAGTGAAAACCTTCCACTCCCAAACAAATACTGATAAACATTGCCACGTCACAGCCCTTACATAACCATCCTCCTGGAACAGATATAGCTAATAGGGACCAAACCGCCATCATATAAAAGCAGATGGAATTCTTGCAGAGGGCTTAAAGAGAGAGAAGAAAACCCCTAGACCAGGGTCATTGAGAACAAAGTGTTCCTTCATGAATCCTAGAATAAGATGTCCCTGGAGAGACATACCACAAGACGATCCTTCACCAGAAAACTTTTCTTCAGGTCTGGAAAGAGAGTTGTTATAATAACCTTTCACCTTCGTCTCATCTTTGGCCATCCTCAAGCATCACTCCAGATCCTAAACAGATTCTCAAGCCTACACGGTTGTTGTTGAAGCAACATCCAACTGGAAATGGGAAACAGACTACAATCTGATGGTTTTCCGAAGAAATCTGTTCAACCAAGGAGTGTATGGAAAGGTGTACAAGGAAGACATCAGAAGGAGGGCTGAGGCTGCAAATGCTATGACTATCAGCATTGCGCAACATTCAAGTGTGATTGGCACATTCCTGGCATTGTCTTAAAATGTTGAAATTCCTCTGATTTTTTAGAGAGCTTTAAACAGAAATCTCTACAACATTATATCCAACACAACAGATCACCAAAGCAATCAATGTGGGACTATTAGAAACCCACGTGTGCTATATGACCTATTTTCCTCTCAAACAAACTCCTGTTCACCCTGAAGGAGTCCTTGAATAAAGTAGCCGATACCCTCTTGTTCCAAATATTCAAGTTAATTGTGCAACAGCGTTAGCATGACAAAATGCTTAACAAAGTGTTCTGTGTATGTGAGTTATGAAAAGAGTGATGTTCTTCAAATATCTGTTCTGCCAAGGGGGCATGAGTTTGTTTATCTTTTATTTAGTTTAATCAACAAGTGTATGGTCCATCCAGGCCATGTTATGTGAAACCTCTGAATTACAGGAGAAAGTATTAAATATGGTGGCTAAAATGAGGAGTGATCCTCCTCCTATGCCTCTCTTCCAAGAAATCATAACTCCAATCTTTAAGACGTGTATCGTCTTTAAAAAAAAAAACTAAAGTCGTCTGAGTCAAAAGTAGGCCTATGAAACACTAATGTGTTGATTGTTTACAAAAGCATCTTGACCTATAATAGACCCAGACTGATTACCAACACTTACTGTAACTTGGCTGACTAATGTGCTAGGAATGTTAGGTTTGTTTGATGAGGCCCTAAAACACTAGGCCGAGATGGGGGCCTTATCTGATCAGTTTCACTGTGGATCCCAGTGCTGTGGGAGGAAGTCACTGGGTTCACCATCTGCCTGGCTTCAGTGGACCACAGCACACCACAACAATGCACACAAAAGGGAGGGAAGTCCATGACATCTCCACAACTGCGCCAAAAGAATAACATTAAAATAACCCACTTCATAAACAATGACTGAGTGGGTGTGTGGGTTTCATTTTGTATTTCACCTTTATTTAACCAGGTAGGCTAGTTGAGAACAAGTTCAACTGCAACCTGGCCAAGAATAAACCAAAGCAGTTCAACACATACAACAACAGAGTTACACATGGAATAAGCAAACATACAGTCAACACCGTAGAAAAAAATGTATATACAGTGAGTGCAAATGAGGTAAGATAAGGGAGGTAAGGCAATAAATAGGCCATGGTGGCAAAGTAATTACAATATAGCAATTAAACACTGGAGTGATTGATGTGCAGAAGATGAATGTGCAAGTAGAGATACTGGGGTGCAAAGGAGCAAGATGAATAAATAAATACAGTATGGGGATGAGGTAGTTCGATGGGCTATATTACAGATGGGCTATGTACAGGTGCAGTGATCTGTAAGCTGCTCTGACAGCTGATGCTTAAAGCTAGTGAGGGAGATATGAGTCTCCAGCTTCAGTGATTTTTGCAGTTCGTTCCAGTCATTGGCAGCAGAGAACTGGAAGGATAGGCGGCCAAAAGAGGAATTGGCTTTGGGGGGTGACTAGTGAGATAGATCTGCTGGAGCGTGTGCTACGGGTGGGTGTTGCTATGGTGACCAGTGAGCTGAGATAAGGCGGGGCTTTACCAAGCAGAGACTTGTAGATGACCTGGAGCCAGTGGGTTTGGCGATGAGTATGAAGCGAGGGCCAGCCAACGAGAGCGTACAGGTCGCAGTGGTGGGTAGTATATGGGGCTATGGTGACAAAACGGATGGCACTGTGATAGACTGCATCCAATTTGTTGAGTAGAGTGTTGGGGGCTATTTTGTAAATGACATCGCCGAATTCGAGGATCGTTAGGATGGTCAGTTTTACGAGGGTATGTGTGGCAGCATGAGTGAAGGAGGCTTTGTTTTGCGAAATAGGAAGCCGATTCTAGATGTAATTTTGGATTGGAGATGCTTAATGTGAGACTGAAAGGAGAGTTTAAAGTCTAACCAGACACCTAGGTATTTATAGTTGTCCACATATTCTAAGTCAGAACCGTCCAGAGTAGTGATGCTGGACGGGCGGGCAGGTGCGGGCAGCGATCGGTTGAAGAGCATGAATTTAGTTTTACTTGCATTTAAGAGCAGTTGGAGACCACGGAAGGAGTGTTGTACGGCATTGAAGCGCGTCTGAAGGTTAGTTAACACAGTGTCCAAAGAAGGGCCAGAAGTACACAGAATGGTGTCGTCTGCGTAGAGTTGGATCAGAGAATCACTAGCAGCAAGAACGACATCATTGATGTATACAGAGAAGAGAGTCTGCCCGAGAATTGAACCCTGTGGCACCTCCATAGAGACTGCCAGAGGTCCGGACAACAGGCCCTCTGATTTGACACACTGAACTCTATCAGATAAGTAGTTGGTGAACCTGGAGAGGCAGTCATTTGAGTAACCAAGGCTGTTGAGTCTGCCGAAAAGAATGTGGTGATTGACAGAATCGAAAGCCTTGGCCAGGTCGATGAATACGGCTGCACAGTAATGTCTCTAATCTATGGCGGTTATGATATCGTTTAGGACCTTGAAGTCGGAAGTTTACATACACTTAGGTTGGAGTCATTAAAACTTGTTTTTCAACCACTCCACAAATTTCTTGTTAACAAACTATAGTTTTGACAAGTCGGTTAGGGCATCTACTTTGTGCATGGCACAAGTAATTTTTCCAACAATTGTTTACAGACAGATTATTTCACAACTCCAGTGGGTCAGAAGTTTACATACAGTAAGTTGACTGTGCCTTTAAACAGCTTGAAAAATTCCAGAAAATGGTGTCATGGCTTTAGAAGGTTCTGACAGGCTAATTAACATCATTTGAGTCAATTGGATGTGCCTCTTTGCTTGACATCATGTAAAAATCAAAAGAAATCAGCCAAGACTTCAGAAAAAATTAGTCCTCCACAAGTCTGGTTCATCCTTGGGAGGAATTTCCAAACGCCTGAAGGTACCACATTCATCTGTACAAACAATAGTAAGCAAGCATAAATACCATGGGACCACGCAGCCGTCATACCGCTCAGGAAGGAGACGCGTTCTGTCTCCTAGAGATGAACGTACTCTGGTGCGAAAAGTGCAAATTAATCTCAGAACAACAGCAAAGGACCTTGTGAAGATGCAGGAGGAAACAGGTACAAAAGTATCTATATCCACAGTAAAACGAGTCCTATATCGACATAACCTGAAAGGCCGCTTAGCAAGGAAGCCACTGCTCCAAAACCGACATAAAAAAGCCAGACTATGGTTTGCAACTGCACATGGGGACAAAGATCGTACTTTTTGAATGTCCTCTGGTCTGATGAAACAAAAATAGAACTGTTTGGCCATAATGACCATCGTTATGTTTGGAGGAAAAAGGGGGAGGCTTGCAAGCCGAAGAACACCATCCCAACCGTGAAGCACGGGGGTGGCAGCATAATGTTGTGGGGTTGCCGGAGGGACTGGTGCACTTCACAAAATAGAGATCATGAGATAGGAAAATGATGTGGATATATTGAAGCAACATCTCAAGACATTAGTGTCTTTGCTATCCTAGGATATATTGAAGCAACATCTCAAGACATCAGTGTCTTTGCTATCCTTTGCTGCTGTTCTGGGATTGATTGAGTTAATGCTTGGTCGCAAATGGGTCTTCCAAATGGACAATGACCCCAAGCATACTTCCAAAGTTGTGGCAAAATGGCTTAAGGACAACAAAGTCAAGATATTGGAGTGGCCATCACAAAGCCCTGACCTCAATCCTATAGAACATTTGTTGGCAGAACTGAAAGAGCATGTGCGAGCAAGGAGGCCTACAAACCTAACACAGTTACACAAGTTCTGTCAGCAGGAATGGGCCAAAATTCACCCAACTTATTGTGGAAAGCTTGTGGAAGGCTACCCGAAAAGTTTGACCCAAGTTGAACCATTTAAAGGCAATGCTATCAAATACTAACTGAGTGTATGTAAACTTCTGACCCACTGGGAATGTGATGAAATAAATAAAAGCTGAAATAGATCACTCTATTATTATTCTGGCATTTCACATTTCACATTTCACATTTCTGGCATGTTATTAGTATTATTGGATAGAAAACACTCTGAAGTTTCTAAAACTGTTTGAATGATGTCTGTGAGTATAACAGAACTCATATGGCAGGCGATAACCTAAGAAAAATCCAACCAGGAAGTGGGAAATCTGAGGCTTGTAGTTTTTTAACTCAGCCCCTATTGTAGATACAGTGGGGTATTGGTTGTTGCACTTCCTAAGGCTTCCACTTAACAGTCAACAGTCTTTAGAACGTTGTTTCAGGCTTCTACTGTGAAGTGCGACCGAATGAGAGAGGAATGAGTCAGGTGTCTGGCAGATTGCCACAGGCTCTGAGGCGCGGTCACGAGAGAGTTAGCTCTCGTTCCATTGCTTTTCTACAGACATAGGAATTCTCCGGTTGGAACATTATTGAAGATTTATGATAAAAACATCCTAAAGATTGATTCTATACTTAGTTTGACAAGTTTCTACGGGCTGTAATGGAACTTTTTGAACTTTTCGTCCAATGTTCGGCTGGACCTGAACGCACTTTTGGATTTGTTTACCAAACGCCCTAACAAAAGAAGCTATTTGGACATAAATGATGGGCATTATTGAACAAAACAAACATTTATTGTGGAACTGCGATTCCTGGGAGTGCATTCTGATGAAGATCATCAAAGGTAAGTGAATATTTATAATGCTAATTTTGACTAATGTTGACTGCGCAACATGGCAGATATTTATTTTGGCTGGTTTGGGCTCTGAGCGCCGTACTCAGATTATGCTTTGTCCGTAAATTTAAAAAAAAATCTGACACAGCAGTTGCATTAAGGAGAAGTGTATCTCTAATTCCATGTATTACACTTCAATTTTCATCAACATTTATAATGAGTATTTCTGTGAATTCATGTGACTCTCTGCATAATCACCGCATGTTTTAGAACTACTGAACGTAACGTGCCAATGTAAAATGAGATTTTTTTATATAAATATGCACTTTATCGAACAAAACATACATGTATTGTGTAACATGAAGTCCTATGAGTGTCATCTGATGAAGATCATCAAAGGTTAGTGATTAATTTATCTCTATTTGTGCTTTTTGTGACACCTCTCTTTGGCTGGAAAAATGGCTGTGTTTTTCTGTGAGTTGGTGGTGACCTAACAATCGTTTGTGGTGCTTTCGCTGTAAAGCATTTTTTAAATCAGACACTGTGGCTGGATTAACGAGAATGTTATCTTTAAAATTGTGTAAAATACTTGTATGCTTGAGGAATTTTAATTATGAGATTTATTGTTTTGAATTTGGCGCTCTGCACTTTCACTGGCTGTTGGCGAGGTGGGACGCTACCGTCCCACATATCCCAGAGAGGTTAATCTGATTAGGCTGCTTCAAAAGTCTAATGTAGGCATGCGGTTTGCAACACCCTTGCCAATATATCCTCCAAACATGTATTTTTGGGAATTATCACTTAAATAACCACTATTTTGCACATAACACATTTTATTGACACAAAAAGATCCCACCTTATCTAGCATATTTTGTTTTGTCAACAAAATACTGACATTTGCTGCTTCCATCAGGACTGTCGTGCCATTTTATATCCGGCATGTACTTGACTCGCATAAAAATATTGGATGGAAACCTGGTTAATCTGAAGCCATTTTGAGGATGCTAGAATTACATTTTGTCAAGACATTTTGCTAACTGTGGATACATCCATAACAATGAGCTAATGAGGCACAATTTTGCCTTGCATAGAAAATGTGCTCACTCGTCAGGACACTGTTGTTCAGAGGAGCTAGCCAACAACAGCTAACCAACAACACAGATAACAAAATCACTCCAAACTGAAGCTGGAAAGACTGCAAACTAGCTACACTTAATTTTGTTTGACTTTTTTACAATTTACATTTCTTTGTATATATCCATAAAAATTATGCCAGCTGATTCATGAATTTGACTAGCTGAGAAACGCTGCCTGCCTGCCTTGTCTAGTCCCGACACCTGAGTTCATTACTTTTGGACAGCTGGAGATCGAATTTGAATATTGAAACAATGTTACAAATTGTTGGAGAGACAGACAGCAAGGTTTATACATATCTCTGCGGTTGAAAACAAAATGTTAGTTTAAAAGAAATGTGAGAATGTCTAGATACTTTTTATAGTGAAGATCAAGTTTATCAATTGCTTGGCTGGGCTGATGAGACAGTGGATTGCGCAGTCAGATGGAACAGAGTAAACAGGCATTTTAGCATCATAGATTTAGCCGGTGGTAATATGTTTTAACCAATCAGGATTAGACATTATTATTTTATCATATTATACAAGTAAACTTGGAGTCACGTGATGGTATGTTGTGTGGTCCTCCCACTATGATTTGGGAATGGTTGTAATTTATTAGGCTACAGATTAAATAAATGATGAACTTCACAGGGTGGTGAAAGTGCACGGGATGAGCATGATGCCTAATAAATATCTAGGGTCTTATTCTGGTGACATGATGATCAATGGTTGGCAAATACAAAGTGCCAATACCAGGCTGGGCACATTTGCTATACCGACACATTTTTTTGTGACAAATGCGATGGAAACCTATTTAACTTTAACCGTACATGGGAATTTAACCGCAAAAGTAATTTTCATGTGCACTATGTATTTACGCACAGACTTTCATCTGCAACAAGTAAATTTGATGGAAACAACTCTGAAAATGTGCATATTGTTTTCATGCAGATTTTTTAATATTCGCATGAAAATCTGCTGCCAATTGGATGGAGCCCTAGCTATAGACACCCTAAAGACTCTGCCAATTGGATGGAGCCCTAGCTATAGACACCCTAAAGACTCTGCCAATTGGATGGAGCCCTAGCTATAGACACCCTAAAGACTCTGCCAATTGGATGGAGCCCTAGCTATAGACACCCTAAAGACTCTGCCAATTGGATGGAGCCCTAGCTATAGACACCCTAAAGACTCTGCCAATTGGATGGAGCCCTAGCTATAGACACCCTAAAGACTCTGCCAATTGGATGGAGCCCTAGCTATAGACACCCTAAAGACTCTGCCAATTGGATGGAGCCCTAGCTATAGACACCCTAAAGACTCTGCCAATTGGATGGAGCCCTAGCTATAGACACCCTAAAGACTCTGCCAATTGGATGGAGCCCTAGCTATAGACACCCTAAAGACTCTGCCAATTGGATGGAGCCCTAGCTATAGACACCCTAAAGACTCTGCCAAGTGCGCTAGTCCAGTGTCGCATTGATAATGCCTGCAACATCATGGTTCACCAGCAGCCCCAAACATCTAAAGAATAAGATACAGACCAGCCAAAACAAGCATGTAAGAATTGTACTTAAACTCCCCCTCCCCCCATCTGGAGGTTGAGCATTTCAAGCAGCTAGGCTGGCTATCTGTAGAAAGAAATAGTATAATTAATTCAACTTGGTCTGATCCACAGAATTATCAGACTCAGCCCCCTGGTACTAACCAAAAATGTTTACATTTGTCAGAGATGTCCATCAGCATAATACTAGAGCCAGAGACACTAATATTCACTGTTTTAAATTTAAGAGTCTAACTGGTAAGAACACATTTGTATATACTGGCACTGTTGAGTGGAACAAACTACCACAGGAACTCAAAGTCATAGCAACCATAACCACTTTTTAAAAGAATGTCAAAAGCTGGCTTATGTGTGAACAGTAGAATGTCTGTAATGTGTCTATGTGAAAACAAATAGGGACCACAATGGAAATAAGCCCCGACTTTATGGTGTAATCCCAGTCACTTTAAAAAATAGTTGTATTCTGTATTGTGCATTTTTATTTTTTACTGGCAAATAAAAATCTAATCAATCCAAATTGTGCATCACGGTCATTTGATGAATGGAAATAAACATCTGTTAAAAAACACCAAAACGTTTAATGATATTCAGAGATTGTCAAGCCAAACCTTCGATACTGGGTAGGCCTTCAAGGTAGGGTGGGATAAATGTTCTGTTTGTCGAGATTGACAGTCTTTTTATTCGTATTAATTAGGGATCCCCATTAGCTGCTGCCTATTCTTCCTGGGGTCCAAACACATTTAGGCACTTACATTACATATAAAACATAAGATAAACTGTACATTATAACACCACTACATATCTACAATACAAAATGTATAATACCACCATACAACAACATTACAATGTACGTGTGTGTAGAGGGCGTGTGCTAGCGCTTGTGTGCGTATGCGTGTCTGTACCTTTTTGTCTCTCTTCACAGTCCCCGCTGTTCCACAAGGTGTATTTTTACCCGTTTTTTATTTTTTTTTTACATCTGATTATACTGCTTGCATCAGTTACCTGATGTGGAATAGAGTTCCATGTAATCGTGGCTCTATGTAGTACTGTGCACCTCCCATAGTCTGTTCTTGACTTGGGGATTGTGAAGAGACCTTTGGTGTCTTGTGGGGTATGCATGGGTGTCCGAACTGTGTGTTAGTAGTTTAAACAGACAGCTCGGTACATTCAGCTTGTCAACACCTCTTACAAAAACAAGTAGTGATGAAGTCAATCTCTCCTCCACTTCGAGCCATGAGAGACTGATATGCATATCATTGATATTAGCTCCCCGTGTACATTTAAGGGGAAGCCGTGCTGCCCTGTTCTGAGCCAATTGTAATTTTCCTAATTCCCTCTTTGCAGCACCTGACCACACTACTGAACAATAATCAGGTGTGACAAAACTAAGGCCTGTAGGACCTGCCTTGTTGATAGTGTTGTTAAGAAGGCAGAGCTGTGCTTTATTATGGACAGACTTCTCCCCAGTTTAGCCACTGTTTTATCAATAGGTTTTGACCATGCAGGTTTACAATCCAGGGTTACTCCAAGCAGTTTATTCACCTCAACTTGCTCATTTTCCACATTATTCATTACAAGATTTAGTTCAGGTTTGGTGAATGATTTGTCCCAAATACAATTGATTTTATCTTTTGAAATATTTAGGACTAAATTATTCCTTGCCATCCATTCTGAAACTAACTGCTGCTCTTTGTTAAGTGTTGTAGTCATATCACTCAATGTAGTAGCTGACATATATAGTGTTGAGTCATCCGCATACATAGACACACTTGCATGTTGTTAGTAAAGACTGAAAAAAGTAAAGGGGCCAAATCATCTGCCCTGGGGAATACCTGATTCTTCCTGGATTATGTTAAAGGCGCTTCCATTAAAGAACACCATCTGTGTTCTGTTAAACAGGTAACCCTTTATCGACAATAGAGCAGGGGGTGTAAAGCCATAACATACGTTTTTCCATCAGCATACTATGATCAATAATGTATTTTGGTGCTGACAACGCAAACCATGATATTGAAGCACACAAGGTCAGTATACTCAGTTTATTGGTTGTTTGGTGCATTGGCCCATAACCCTGTGTGTCATCAACTGTGAGCATGCTGAAGTGGCATAGTCGATATCCACGTTTATAAACACAGGATCGATATTGTTATTTGTGGTCATAAATATTATTTTGAGTTCATTCTGAGGGAGAGGGAGATAAAATTCGAACTAACCCTTAGCTAGGTTGCATGCCTAACTATGCTGCAGAGCTGTCTGACAAAATAATTTGACTAGTTCATCAAATAGATGAGGCATATGTAATGGATGTGAAACAGCTAGCTAGTTAGCAGTGGTGCTCGCTAAATAGCGTTTCAATCGGTGACGTCACTTGCTCTTGCTCTGCAAGGGCCGCGGATTTTGTGGAGCGATGGGTAACGATGCTTCGTGGGTGACTGTTGTTGATGTGTGCAGAGGGTCCCTGGTTCGCGCCCGGGTATGGGCGTGGGGACGGACTAAAGTTATACTGTTACACACTTTCACGAAATCGCATTGTGTACTTTCCTCTCTCAAAGTCTATGCGGTCTGTGTGTATCTAACCTGTAGCAGGCGTTAAAGTTGGTGGAAACGCCTTTATGCGCAAATATTGATATAACAACCATCACATGGAAATAAACTTGGAGTCACGTGATGATATGTTGTGTGGTCCTCCCACTCGGGAAAGGATGCAGTTTATTAGGCTATAGCTGGAATAATATACACTTTTCCAGTACACAGATGCACGCAGTAAGAAACCATCTCAATCTGCATAGCTTACACTACGTTATTACTTCTGAACAAAATATTTTTGGGGGGTTTCTCATACCCTTCCAATTAAGTTTTGGTTCTTGATTGTATTATGAAATGCACTCAAATAAGATGTAAATAAAGGCTTTTTTTTGCAGCGTTCTAGAACTCTCCCTTGTTCTGCCACAAACGGCAATGTTTGTAAACACAGAAAGGGGTCGACACATTATGAACTTCACAGTGTAGTAAACGTGCAAGGTGATGAGCTTGATGCTTCTTTACAATAAATATCGAGGGTCTTATTCTGGTGACATGATGACCGATGCTTGGCTGCCGTTTGACAAATACAAATAATAGCGCTCATCCATAATAATCTCAATGTAGGTCGCCTACACGCACCGTATCTGCGAGCTGTTAGCTAGAGCGCATATGCCAAGACAAGAGTGGTCACATTTGCTATACAATAACAGTTGTGAAAAAGCCCTCAGAGTTGAAAATGCGATGGAAACCCATTTAACTTTTCCATTCGGTACATAGGACTGATGGTAAATTATTTGTATGTGCGCTACGTCATGACCCCCAGCCTCTTATCCGCAAAAAAGTCAGTTTGATATAAACATCTCTGGTGGGAAAATGTGCATACTGAATATTTGAATATTGGCATTTAAATCTGTCGCAAATTGGATGGAAACCTAGCTACTGTGTGTAGTTAAATACAATGTTTATGCGCTAAACTATGTTGATTATTTGCTTCATGAAAACTACAACTCCCTTCAACCCAGCGTCCCGCATAGTTCTTGACTTGAATTCTCTCGTAAATTATTTTATTTCCCTTGAGAAGGCACCATGGGCTCACAATAAACATAACTAAATGGAATTCAAGTAACTGAACCAATGTCGCTCAATTTGTTGTTTAATAACCGAAAAAAAACGACATATCGGTTAATCGTTCAGCACTATTGTCGCGTAATGTACAACTAAAAGTCTCCAAACAGGCAAGAGCGGTCAACCGCTGTAAGAGCAGCTCATTGTTCCCTCTCCCCATCCCCCTCCCCAGTTCGGTTCCTGCAAAATAACATTGCCTCCAGCCCTCTTAAAGGCACAGAGCATGGTTAGGTGTGAGTATGAGCAGTTAAACACGGAAGGAATAAGTATGTCTGTCCAGAGAGCTAGACCTGAATGTGACAATGGTGCTACATCAGGCATGGTCTGATTTAGCGTAATCTATTTACTTTAGTTTTAGAAAAAGTCAACACAGCCTCAGGTGAAGTGTAGTGAAAGGCCTCACAAGTATAGTCATGCTACACTACTCTCCCACACCCTGACTGTTCACACAAAAATACAGTCACAATGACCGAACCTCTTCCATGATCACAGTAACTTGACCAAGAACACAATCTGACAGGTCAGTGTGTGAAAAATAGCTGGTAGACAACAGAGGGGGACAATGTATATTCATTGTCCTCTTCAGGGTTTTTGTTGAGAAAGGTTTGTTCCAAAGGTGAGAGGATTCTGGATCACATTTAAAGCCAAGCAATTATTGGGATCAACTAACTACTTTGGTGAGCAGCTCATTCTTTTCTAGCTAGGGTCTGAGATAGGTCATCTGGATACAACAACATGAGCCAGGGACAGGAGAAGGTGTCTGTATGACCTCTTAAATAGCTATCTCTTGCCCAGTGGATTAGTTCTCTTACCAAAACAACAAACCATGTTTCCCTTTTCCATCCATTCCCTAGTCAAATGATTACCCTATTCCTGCTTATGTTACTGAGTGAGTGGGGATAGAGAAAAGAAAGAGATAGAAGGCAGGGAGAGAAAATACATTCTACTCACAGGATTACTGGTCTAAAGCCCCCCCCCCCCCCCCCCCCCGAGAAAGACAAAACAGAATGCAGATTAGAAACCCAACGTGGCTAATGTTCTGTTCTCTGACCTGTTCAGATTCTGAATCATAATCCTCTTCGTCTGCACTCAGTGACAAGGCCATTGTTCCTCTCTTCTCATCGTCTGTCCAGCGTTGTAGAGAAAACTGACATGGCTGAAGCCTCCAGCCCTGCTGCTGTTCCCTGCTCACTCGTCCCCCTTTCTCCGTCTCTCTCCCTCCCCTCTCCACACACAGTTCAGAACCAAGCAGCTGTACAGGCACACACACGGCGACAGGAAGCCTCATGAATATGCACAGGAAAGGTCAGGAGAGACAGGGGGCAGGCAAAGCCAATGGAAAGGCAGATTGCATTTGCTTATAGGGTTGGTTACAAAGGGCACCCAGAGTCAGAGTGGGACTGGAGGGTGGTAGGGAGGGAATGGTCAAGAATAGTACAGATGGGCAATGTGAAGACATCTGGCTCCTTGGGAATAAAGGGAGTGGCATGTTATCACACAAAAAAAATCATAATGATTGAGGACATGTTTCACTTTACTACAGTGACAGATATACAGGTTGACGTTTATTGTTATGAGTCTTGTCCTGGAGGCAGAATTTAGTGATTTCCCTTTAGATAGGCCTACTGCAAAGTCAAAAACAAAACATATACTTCTTGGTCTTAATTTAAGGTTAGGCGTTAGGGTTAGCAGTGTGGTTAAGAGTAGGTTTAGAAAAACTCTAAACTGCGACAGACACAGGAAGCAATCAGCTGCTCTGGGTTTGATTGCTCTGCCCTTAATGTCTAGAGATAGAGGACAAAGTACCCAACTCATGATTACTTGGTAGTTCAAAGCAGAAATAATTAATTGCCAGTAACTAAAGTACTCATGTAGGACATTATTGAGTACTTTCATTGGAAGATTTACATCTCATTTCTGCACAAGTATTGCCAATCTAACAAGAGTGTCATCATGACCATCATTATACTGTTTAAGTCTGATCTAATAATGTCCAGAACCCTATTTGCTCTTGTTGACATTTTGTGAAATTCTTGCATCTATTCATATGAACAGATTGCACAGTAGGAGATTCTAATACAATTGTTAGATTAAAATATAATGGACAAAGAGTCAGCTGCACACTCCTTCCCCCCACCACCACCACCCTTCATTTGTTGGGGCATGGACTCTACAAGCTGTTGAAAGCATTCCACAGGGATGCTGGCCCATGTTGATTCCAATGCTTCCCGCAGTTGTGTCAAGTTGGCTGGATGTTTTATAGGTGGTGTACCGTTCTTGATGCTCACGGGAAACTGTTGAACATGGAAAAACCCAGTGGCGTGTCCTCACCTACCTTGTCTTTAATACCTGGTCAGTGCATTCAGTGCAGAAACCTGCTCCCAAGACCAATGAGAAGTTTCACAGTGCAGATACTCAAAGCCAGCAGCACCTGTTTGTGAGGGAAGAGACAAGTATTGAGATCCAGCGCACATAAAATTAGAGCAATAAAAAGGGCAAAACATATTGTACTAGTAGAAAATGTTCATCAAATAGATTAAAAGGGATACCAATAAAGAAGTTAAACACATGAAAATATTTGATAACAAGCACTCGACTACAAAACTATTTCTAGGCCTTTATTCTCAGGGCTTCATCGAGTTGTCATGATAGCCTATGGCATCCACTAGGTGTCAGTCAAAGATGGCTGCTCAATAGCACGTCTTCCATCATATCCATTAATTGGATAATTAATCCATAAAAACGTGCTAGTTTGCCTTAAAGAATGCGACCATCCAACAGCACATATTGCACATATAGTTTACCAACACGTTCAATGTCACAGATGCATCGAATTATTACAGATGGAATTCTGGTACTAGAATATTGTCAATATTATATGGTTGAAATGCAAGTGAAAAAGTATGGTAGCATTTATGCAATACTATAGGCTATGGACACACACATTTAAATATAATCAACCCACGGTATTCAACACGTTGTTTGCATTCTTTAGGCGAAGTTGATGTGACCTATTCAAAAGTGCACCCACAGATCTAGACATACAACCCCACCGAGGAAATCTACAGGAATGTTCATAGGCGCACTACAACTACCGCAAGCAGTAAACTGCGCCGCACACAGAAACAGCATTGGATTGTGGGTAAAATAATATCTTGTGTTTCCTGAATTAGTTATGGCAACAGTAGCAGAAGGTTAACGTTTATAGAAATAACGTTTTTTTTTTCTTCTTTAGTTTAGAAGTTCAATTATATGTCAATTCGCATGAGACCGCATCTTGTGTAGAACTACAGGTTGACAGCTTGAAAAGTTATAACGGTAGCCAGCAATGAGTTTGAACGAACACTCTTTGCAAGCTCTGTCATGGAGAAAACTTTACTTGAGTCGAGCAAAGCTGAAGGCTACGAGCAGAACTTCAGCTCTCCTGTCGGGTTTCGCGATGGTGAGTACTGGACTCAGAGTTTGGAGAGGATTCTGGCAACTTTGCCAAAATTGAGTTATATGACGCACAATTTCTTGACACATGACACCTACCGGCCTATTTGACTATCTAATAATGTAGCGTTCGTAACCGAGTGGGAAGGTAGTAATTACCAGTTGTAAATACCAATTCAAATGCTTTGAACTTGTTGAGAAACGCCGATTGGCTAATGTAATGGCCAACAAGCCGTGTCAACCATAAACTGAAAGTGGGCTCACAGCTATCATGTCTATAAACAAATTATAGTGTTCAAAAACCATCATTAATAGATTCGTTTTTATAAATAATATTTTGTTGTTAAATATATCTGCTGAAAATGTTATCGAGGTCATTCCCTTAGTACGTGAAGTCAGAGGTCAGCATGTGGGAGAAGTCGGAGCTCAGGGATGATGTCTCATTCAAATCAACTGGGAACTTGGAATTCTCAGACTACAGTGCATTCAAGAAAAAGCCATTTGATGGACCTGAATGATTTGATCTTGTTTTTAGCATTCAGGGCTTTAACCACCCGATTTGTCATGGCCATTATAAACTGGGTGGTTCGAGTGCTGAATGCTGATTGGCTAACAGCCGTGGTATATCAGACCGTATACAACGGGTATGACAACATTTATTTTTACTGCTCTAATTACATTGGTAACCAGTTTATAATAGTAATAAGGCACCTCGGGGGTGTGTGATATGTGGCCAATATACCACGACTAAGGGTTGTATCCAGATACTCCGCGTTGCATCATGCTTAAGAACAGACATGGTATATTTAAGCAATAAGGCACAAGGGTTGTGGTATATGGCCAATATACCACGGTTAAGGGCTGTTCTTATGTACGACGGGAAGCAGAGTGCCTGGATACAACCCTTAACAATGGCGTATTGGCCATAAATCACAAACCCCAGAGGTGCCTGTTGCTATTATAAACAGGATACCAACATAAATATAATAGTAAACAACTAGTTTTGCTTCATACCTGTGGTATATTTTCTGATTTACACATGGCTGGAATGTTGTTTCAGGATCCAGGACCCAAGCTACCTGGTTTATAATGCTGGATAAACCACAACTTTTTGATTGAAAATAACTGGTGGACAGATTTAACGATACAATTAAACATTTAAAATAAATCTGTATGAAACCGGATACATTGCAATTTGTGACGCATAGATTTGGGGCATAGTTGAATGCATTGAAATGTCTCTGCAAGTTTAAACCTCTATGCAAGGCCAGATACAAAGTAAGGATGCCATTAGTGAGTCAGAGTTCTATCTAAACCTTCACCTACCACAAATTAACTACAGAATATCCTACCGTACCATACAAGCCAATAACATTTAATCTGACAGTCACTCACCCAACAGACAGTTAGACCCAGTACAATTGTCACCTGGCCACAGGGGTTAGGCTACATCTTTCTGTACAGCCGGCACCCAACAGAGAAAAACATGGAATTGTCACTTGCAGTGGTTGAGCTATAAAATAGATAATTGTCTCTGTTCAAATTGTTCTGAATCAGATCCTGGTCGTTGCTCTCTCGGTCAGTGTTTCGTGTTAAAATGCCTCTCTGTATTTCAGGTGGCTATGGTGGAGGTGCAGCTGGAGCCAGATCATGTGTATCCCCCAGGGCTGCTGATAGCCTTCAGCGCCTGCACCACTGTCCTAGTGGCAGTGCACCTCTTCGCCCTGATGATCAGCACCTGTATCCTGCCAAACCTGGAGGCCGTCAGCAACGTTCACAACTTGAACTCGGTCAACGAGTCACCCCATGAGCGCATGCACCGCCACATTGAGCTGGCCTGGGCCTTCTCCACTGTTATTGGTACCCTGCTCTTCCTGACCGAGGTGGTTCTGCTGTGCTGGGTCAAGTTCCTGCCCCTCAGGCGCCCAACTGATAATGGCACCATCAGTTCTGGTGAGGCGGCAGCCATTGCCTCCACCTCCATCATGGTGCCATTTGGATTGGTGTTTATCGTCTTCGCTGTGCACTTCTACCGCTCTCTGGTCAGTCACAAAACTGATCGTCAGTTTCAGGAGCTGGAGGAGCTGTCCAATATCACCCGGCTGCAGAACCAGCTGGACCACAGGGCAGAGACGACCAGTCTGCAGCCCTCCTCTGTCCACTTCCCCTAACGGGAATTAGACAGCTGTAAGAAATCTATAATGAAGCTTTTTTTTTTTTTTTTTTATCTATTTGCATGAGCACCATGAGAAAGGATACTTTATATAGTAATATATCATTTATACAGATGTTTTGTATTGGGATTTGGACTGCTCTAGGCCTTTTCTATTTGCTAAAATGGTTGTGGAAAGGTCAGGACAATTTGCTTTGTATTGTTCATTCGATTGGACTCAAGCAACTTTTTTTATTTTATTACTTTGCTGCATGTCTATTGTCGTCCTTATGTGTTCAGAAACAGATCTGAATGTGAGTGTGACATTTGTAGTTGAATATTTTTGGATATCTTCATTAAATAGATGATATTTGTATTTATATCACAAAGTTTTGTCTATGGCGGCTGGGGAACACTAAAAGTGTGGGATGAACATTTTGTGAAGTAGCTAGAATTATTAATTTACAAATGATAACCGGCCAATTTCCATGAAAGTGAAACTCCCCAGGAGAGTATAACATGTAATAACTGCTATAATAGTTATGGTGCAAGCGAAGTGCAGAATTTCAGATATTTTTTAGTCAGGTGACCTTAATCTGTCCATCAGGGTTGGAATATTTATATTTAAACTTTTTAAACTCAACATTATTGATAATTAAAGATATGCTCTGGTGGTTTTTTGATAAGTTAATGCATTTTAAGCACACTCCTCATACTGTTGTTACATGGTAGGTGAACTCTTATAGTGTGGTTGTGAAAATATTAGGCTGAAATATTGTCCTCAACATAATGTACTTCCTTTTAACAATACTGTAAAGCACTGATTGTTTTGCATGTATGTGAAGTCACAAGTAGCTACTTCTAAATTCATTTAAATGGAGGCAAAACTTCAGATCTTTATCGTCAACCTTTGAATGTGATCCAAGTGCACATATTACTTTAATAAAATAATGGCATGATTATTTGTGTTTTTTTTTAAATTATTTTATGCGTCAGTATATTGGATGATGGTTGACGCCTTTTTTAAAACATCCCCTTTAAATGCCATTTGATGTTTTTAAGATGTTCTGTTTGAGGGCTTATTAAGCCCCACTTAATTATGTTTACTCTGACTATACTGCCTTGTGTCTGTTGCCAAATCCAAGGGGTTGAATAGTTTTATAGTCGTATACTGTAAATCTGTTACAATGTGCTGAGTCTCCCCAAAGGTAAGTGAATTGGATTGAGAAAACCTCTTTATTAGGCAATCATTAACATTTCTGAAATACATTATACATATTTTGTATGTCATATCTGATTACATTCATTGTCATTAGATGGACTGGAGTCAAAGTGCAATTGTTATTATGCATAACAACCCTAGGCTTATGGAAGAATGAATTCTACAAGCTAATCCAGATTTATGTTGCTTCATTTAATCATGTTTTTTAAAAGTTTTCATTACATCAATGAGATGTACTATGTGAATTACTGTTTGAGTCAACCTTCTCTTTTGTATAAATTAAAAGATTTGGATACATCCAAATGAAAAATACAATGGAACCTTCAATTATTATACAATGGTACCTTCAACTTCTTCCTCATGCATCCTTAACTTTCTAAGACCAACTGTCCCCATTTGTGGTTCTATAACTTGAGGGCGTTGTTCATTTCTATTAAAGAAACACATTTTGACAATATGTCAAGAATTAGCAGGAAGGAACAACAAAGGAAGTCAGTTAGCAGAAGGGTAAAATGCAGAAACAATATTATAAGAGGACTCGTAGGGAGAAGTAGTCTCATCATCTGTGTTTTCCCTGAGTAGGGCTAGAGTATTGTCTGTATCAGGAGCTCACGGTGGTGGATAGCATTATCTCTTGGGTCACAGAAGGGCACAGAATCCGTTCCTCTTTGCCTTTCTGGATTTCCTTGTTTGCTGCAAGGGCTTGTTTGGTAGCCTCTCTGAATATGTCCTCCACGTTCTCCTTGTATTTGGCTGAACACTCCAAGTAGAGCTCAGCTTTGATCTTCTTTTTGGTCTCTTCACCCTGCTCAGATTATGAAAAAAGTTGTGATATTCCTAATTGAGAGGCCAAAAAAACATAAACCTTGTCCTACTACTCTGAGGTAACTCTTCCTGTTGGGTGTTTTTAGAAAAAAAAAACCTGAAGGCACAGTGATGCAGAAACATTGGTGTTTTTTGAACCAGTAAATAACAGGGAGGTTATAATAATGGAGTCTGCAACTCTCTGTTTTTATAGCTTACAGTTTATTCTCTGTTAGTCAGCACCTCTACACTAAATAATGTTCTCTGGGTGTGCGCCAGCTCATGCTGTTTATAAGAAAAATATTGTAAGACAAAAGTTCCCTCTCTGACATGAACTAGTTCTGTTGTCAAAAAGCAATTGGCAGATATATAAATTAAGTCCATTAGAAATTGAATTACCACTCACAAATGTGGGGATTCGCCTTGTAATTACTCTCACAAACATAACATCATCAATGCTCTTGATGTTTTTGTTCAAACACTTCTGATCAGTCTCCCATTCCAATCGCACAACCCTAATTCAACCACTTGTATTGCATTTTCAATAAACCCAATACTAATTACTTATTATTATGTAAGTGGCATGGCAAATGTACATTGAATGTATATAAGTTATACATACATAATGTATGGCTATGTATGAAATCTACCTGGATGTATGTGATGGGGTTTTGGCCTGAGGACCACAGTTTCCTTGCCAAGGCCTTTGTCTTTCCGCAGATCTGTTTTGCATCCTACCAGGATAATGGGCACACCATGGCAGAAGTGATGCACCTCGGGGTACCACTGAAATATATGTAAACAGAGTTAGATATTATAAACATTCTACGTCATGCATTCTTGTGAGAGTGACTGCATCTACTGTGCAAAAAGAATTCACCATGAACCTGATAAATACTTGCTTGAGCAAGTATTCAAATATATTTCTGGTACTGACATATCTTCATATACATACTTGTATATCATATTCATGTATGATACTGACATCTTCAGCGACATTCATTCTGTTGTAAATGTCATAAAACTTTATATGGCATGTATGTTAATAAGGTTTCTTCCTCGTTCTGGGGATTTAAACCGACAAACAAGCAGTAAAGTATGAAGAGAAGACAGTGCAGTACCTTTATTAGGACATTGTCATAACTTGAGGGGCAAATTACATCATAGCAGATCAATACCAGGTTGGCATTCGGATAGGACACGGGCCGTAATCGGTCATAGTCCTCTCGACCTGAAATACACAGAAACAGATGGATGTGCATTTTTAGTCTGCCATGAAGTCCTGTATTTATTTATTTTTATTTCAGATATGATAGCTAAAAAGGTTGAAATTAACTTTGCTCTTTTCGTCATTTTCTGTGGATATATACATATTATTTTTGTCACATACAGTCAAGCACTTCTCACTATAATTTGCTTACATGCAGAGTAAAAATAGTGCTGAAAAACGAATAAAAATAGATAAAAAGAGAAAAGAGAAGAGAGAAGCAAAAAAGAGAAGAGAAGCAGCCAGATGATGAGCTGGCTTTGTCAATTGTCTTACCTCTGGAAAGTCTTTTTTTAGTGTAAACCATGAGGAGGGAGGTTTTCCCACATCCACCATCACCTACTATCACAACCTTCAACTACTCTCGCCGCCTGGTATGCCCACTGCTCATGCCTGACACGTTCTGTGGCATGCCTCTTTCTGAGAGCTAGATGAAAATGTGGCAAAGAGCCTCCTCTTGTTGAAGAAGATTTGGAGATCTGGATAATGGCCGCAGACACTTGAGATAAGAATAAATGACAACAAACCCTGAGTGAGAAAACTAGCTTAACGTAGTGTGAATAGCTCCTCTTGGTTGAGTACTTACCCCTCCCACGACAGAAAAGTAGGACCTCCCCTTTTCTCTGCCCCACCCCACCCATTTATTAATGAATGGGCACATCACCAATGCCTTATCCAGGAATAGGGTTGGGTAGGTTACTTTCTAAATGTAATCCGTTACAGTTACTAGTTACCTGTCCATCATTTTTATCAGTAACGTAACTTTTGGATTACCCAAACTCAGTAATGTAATCTGATTGCATTCAGTTACTTTTCGATTGCTTTCCCCTTAAGAGGCATTAGAAGAAGACCAAATGTATTACCAATTGAACGACATCTATTGCAGGATAAATCAATGTTAAAGATTACATAGCTGGCCATATATGGATATTACATTTTACTTAATGGGTTGGTTATGTAGGCTTTTTCTAACCCATCACTTTCTACTACATATAATAATACAATTATATCTTTACATTAAAAATAATTCCAGTCACTCTGTTTTGGTAAAAAGCTGAGGGATGTGTCTGGAGAAGTTAACCACTCTCAATGTCACACCCTAATCTGTTTCACCTGTCTTTGTGATTGTCTCCACCTCACTCCAGGTGTCACCCATCTTCCCCATTATCTCCAGTGTATTAATACCTGTGTTCTCTGTTTGTCTGTTGCCAGTTTGTTTTGTTTCATCAAGCCTACCAGCGTTTTTCCCTCTGCTCCTGTCTCTCGATTGTTCCAGTTTCCTAGTTTTCCCAGTGTTGACCATTCTGCCTGCCCTGACCCTGCCTGCCGTCCTTTACCTTTGCCCCACCTATCTGGATTACTGACCTCTGCCTGCCCTGACCCTGGCCCTGTCTGCCGTCCTGTACCTTTGCCACACCTATCTGGATTACTAACCTCTGCCTGCCCGGACCCTGACCCTGCTTGCCGTCCTGTACCTTTGCCCCACCTATCTGGATTACAGACCTCTGCTTGCCCTTGACCTGTTTCTTGCCTCCCCCTGTTCAATTAATAAACTGTTGTTCCTTCGATGTTGTGGGTCTTACATGAGGCGTGATAGTACGAACTGGCCATGACTGAGCAGTGGACTCTGACCAGCTGCGCAACACCATCTCCAAAGGAGCCACCATTGGTAGGCATGAGGAATTGCTTCGTGGCCTATTGGAGGGGGTCCACACCTTTGCCGAACACCATGACCGGGCGTTGGACATCTTGCTGGAGCAATTCCGCTGGTTGGCTGGGAGGCAGCCTACTGTGATGGTAACCTCACAGCCCCTCAGTAGCTCGGCTGTTAGCAGCGCCGCCTCACCGGCCCCTCCGCTTTCCCGGGAGCCCCGCTTACCTCCCCAGAATGCTTCAATGGAGAGCCGGGCACCTGTCGGGCATTTCTAGCTCAGTGTGGCCTCATCTTCGAGATTCAGCCCACCTCCTTCCCCTCGGACCGCTCTAAGATAGCGTACCTTATCACGCTGATGTCCGGGAGGGCGCTCGCCTGAGCTACAGCTGTATGGGAGCAATAGCCGGCCATATGCGTAAGTCTGGGGGAGTTCGTGGGAGAGGTTAAGAAGGTGTTTGAAGCCCCATTTTCTCGAAGAGAGGCTGCCCGGAAGCTACTCCAGCTTCGGCAGGACTCCCGAAGTGTGGCAGACTATGCAATGGATTTCCGCACGTTGGCTGCTGAGTGCCTGGAACCAGGAAGCGCTGTTCGACATGTTTCTACATGGAGTCTCGGAGGAGGTCAAGGGTGATCTTGCAGCCCGGGAATTACCAATGGATATCGATTCCCTCATCACCTTGACCATCAGGATCTATGGGCGACTACGGGAACAACGGAGAGAGAGGAGATTAGATTTGGCTCGCCCGTACAAGGATTCCACCTCGCCTCCGAAGCCTCCCAGAAGTCCCCGACGGCCCCATTGCGGAAAGAACCAGAGGCTACCAGAGGTTCCCCGAGAGTCGCCGAAGACAGCCGAGTCACCGTTTCATGAGCCTATGCAACTAGGCAGAGCTGGGTTGTTTCCAGCAGAACAGCTACACAGGCTCAACACTAAGAGTTGCCTGAATTGCGGCACTCGTGGTCATTTTGTGTCCTCTTGTTCGTTAAAAGACCAGGCTCAGCTTTAGGAGCGAGTACTCTGGTGGGCCATATTGAGAACTTTTCTGCTTCCCTTAATCGCACTCCATTTCATTCCATTCTGCTCTGGGGAAACCAGTCGAAATCTCTCCGGGTCCTCGTCGACTCTGGGGCCGATGAGAGCTTTTTGTACACTACCCTGGCGTCCGAGCTGGATATCCCCACTCAGCCCCTCTCCATTCCCATGGACGTTAGAGCGCTGGATGGGTGCTCTATTGGTCGGGTCACCCACAATACCACTCCCATCAACCTACGACTGTCAGGGAACCACAGCAAGACTATTACATTTCTGCTCATTAAGACTCCTCAGATTTCTGTGGTATTGGGATTCTCCTGGCTCCAGCGACTTAATCCTCTCATTAACTGGTCTACTGGGGCCATCATAGGCTGGAACCCGTTCTGCCACGCCCATTGCCTGAAGTCAGCATAACCTGCCCCGGGACGTCTTCCTGGGGGCTCGGAAGTTGCCCCGGGCAACCACAATTCCCGTGGAGTACCAGGACCTTCAGGAGGTGTTTAACAAGGCCCGGGCCACTTCGCTTCCACCGCACAGACCATATGACTGCGGGATTGACCTTCTGCCCAGCTCTACTCCGCCCCGGGGATGACTATACTCTCTATCGCGACCAGAGACCAAGGCTATGGAGACCTACATTGGGTACTCCCTAGCTGCAGGATTTATCCGTCCTTCTTCCTCTCTGCCGGCGCAGGGCTCTTCTGTGTGGAGAAGAAGCACAAGACCCTGTGCCTGTGCATCGACTGCTGGGGACTCAATGACATAATGGTGAAGAACCGCTACCTGCTACCACTCATCTCCTCGGCCTTCGAGCCGCTCCAGGGGGCCAACATGTTTTCCAAGCTAGATCTACGGAACTCCTAACACCTGCTGCCGATAGGAGAGGGGGATGAGTGGAAGACCGCATTCAACACGACCAGCGGCGACTACGGGTATTTTTGCCATGCCATTTGGCCTTACCAACGCCCCTGCTGTGTTCCAGTCTCTGGAAAGTGATGTTCTCTGCGACATGTTGAACCAGTTCGTCTTCGTCTACATTGATGACATCCTCGTCTTTTCCGTCTCCCACAAAAAACACGTGCTCCACGTTCGACAGGTTCTTCAACGCCTCCTGGAGAATATTTTGTTTGTAAAAGCAGAGAAGTGTGAGTTTCATCGCTCCACCATCCCCTTTCTGGGTTACATAATCTCTGCTGGGAGTGGCCAAATGGATCCCGGGAAGGTGAGAAAGGTGGTGGATTGGCCCCAGTCTACGTCCAAGGTGCAGCTGCAACATTTCTCCAAGTTCTCCAACTTGTATCACCACTTTATCTGGGATTACAGCACACTTGCTTCCCCCCTGTCAGCACTCACCTCTCCCAAGGTTCCGTTCACGTGGTCCCCTGCTGCTGACCGGGAGTTCTGGGACCTCAAACATTGCTTCGCCACTGCTCCCATCTTGGTTCATCCTGACCATTCCCGTCAGTTTGTGGTGGAGGCAGATGCTTCTGATGTAGGAGTGGGGGCGGTCCTGTCCCAGCGTTCTACCCTGGACCTTAAGCTACAGTGGCTTGCGAAAGTATTCACCCCCCTTGGCATTTTTTTGTGGGGTTTGTATCATTTGATATACACAACATGCCTACAATTTTGAAGATGCAAAAATATTTTTTATTGTGAAACAAACAAGAAATAAGACAAAAAAAACAGAATACTTGAGCATGCATATCTATTCAAATGTTAGTCTCATCTGACCAGAATACTTTCTTCCATATGTTTGAGGAGTCTCCCACATGCCTTTTGGCGAACACCAAACATGTTTGATTATTTTTTTCTGGCCACTCTTCCGTAAAGCCCAGCTGTGTGGAGTGTACGGCTTAAAGTGGTCCCATGGACAGATACTCCAATCTCCGCCGTGGAGCTTTGCAGCTCATTCAGGGTTATCTTTGGTCTCTTTGTTGCCTCTCTGATTAATGCCCTCCTTGCCTACTCTGTGAGTTTTGGTGGGCGGCCCTCTCATGTCAGGTTTGTTGTGGTGCCATATTCGTTCAGTTTTTTAATAATAGATTTAATGGAAAAGTACTCTGATCTGTACTTTTCCACAACTTTGTCCCTGACCTGTTTGGAGAGCTCCTTGGTCTTCATGGTGCCGCTTGCTTGGTGCTGCCCCTTGCTTCGTGGTGTTGCAGACTCTGGGGACTTTCAGAACAGGTGTATATATACTGAGATCATGCACGGTTTGTGCGCAGAACATGACTCCTCGGCAAGCTCGTCTTCTTCAACCATTGCCTGTTCCTCACCATCCCTGGTCTCACATATTACTGGACTTTGTCACGAGTCTTCCCCCGTCTGATGGCAACACCCCCATCCTGACAGTGGTCGACCTGTTTTCCAAGGCCGCCAACTTCATCCCTCTCCCCAAGCTACCCTCGGCCAAAGAGACGGCCCAGTCGTGCAGCACGTCTTCTGGATCCATGGACTCCCGGTGGACATGGTCTCTGATTGGGGTCCTCAGTTCTTGTCCCGGGTTTGGAAGGCGTTCTGCATGCTCATTGGTTCATCGGCCAGGCTGTTCTCCAGATTCCACCCCCAGTCCAATGGCCAGTCACAGCGAGCCAACCAAGACTTGGAGACGACCCTTTGCAGCCTGGTCTCTGCCAACCCCACCACCTGGAGTCCGCTCTTCCCTGAGTAAGAGGAAGATGTTGGCGTACCTTCGGCCCAGATGTTTGTCCTCCGCTGAAGAACACCTCCAGGTATCAACGACAAGCAGACCGCCACCGGACCCCGGCTCCCCGGTATCGTCTTGGGCAGATGGTGTGGCTGTCAACCTGGGATCTGCCCCTCCAGGTGTAGTCTTGCAAACTGTCCCCTTGCAAACTGTTTCATGTGTATAAAATCAAACCCATGTCTCACAGCCCTTTGTCTCCTGTTTCCAGACCCACCTCTCTTCCCCGGCTCATCGATGGGCAACCGGCGTATACGGTGAGGCGTCTCCTGAAGGTTCGACCTCGGGGCAGGGTATTCCAGTACCTGGTTGACTGGGATTGGTTATGGCCCGGAGGAGAGGTGCTGGGTCCCCGCTAGGGACAACCTGGACCCAGACCTCATCTCTGAGTTCCAATGCAGGCACCCTGGTCAGCCAGGTGTGCGCCCAGGTAGGATGCCAGGTGGTGTACCTAGAGGGGAGGGTACTGTCACACCCTGATCTGTTTCACCTGTCTTTGCGATTGTCTCCATCTCCCTCCAGGTGCCGCTCATCTTCCCCATTATCCCCAGTGTTTTTATACCTGTGTTCTCTGTTTGTCTGTTGCCAATTCGTTTTGTTTTGTCAAGCCTACCAGCATTTTTCCCTCTGCTCCTGTCTCTCAATTGTTCCAGTTTCCTTGTTTTCCCGGTGTTGACCATTCTGCCTGCCCTGAACCTGAACCTGAGCCTGCCTGCCGTCCTGTACCTTGTTCCACCTATCTGGATTACTGCCATCTGCCTGCCCTTGACCTGTCTGTTGCCTGCCTCTGTTCGATTAATAAACTGTTGTTCCTTCGATGTTGTCTGCATCCGGGTCTTACCTGACGCGTGATACTCAGATTAATAGACAGAGTTATGGATGCAAGGACTGACCATCCATGATATCAAAATGATTGTTTTAACCATGTTATGAGGATATACAGTGTTTGTTTACATTGACAATGTTTACAAACATTGGAGAAAAATAAGCTTGTCTTCGATGGGGTCTCATGGAGTGTGACAGTTGAACTAAGCTCATGAGGCATTTATATACTTCAAGAATCAATGGATATATGGATGTCGCAACTACAGACTTAAGTATATCAAAAGTGTGTGAGTTTTTCCATTAGACCTTGGATTTTTTTTATAAGCATGAATTAGATTGAACAATAAAAGCCCCACTTTTATTCCACAGGCTGGGATCCGCACGACGTGGCTGTTGCAAGAATGCATTTTCACTGGCTGTCTACTGGTTTCAAAAACAATGATTGATAAGCAGTAGTGTGTTCAAATACACTTTTAGATTTGTGAACAGCTATCCACAACAACCACAGAGAGCAACAGATCACATCAATGCGCTATGTAGATATCAATAACACGTGATATCCATATCACAGTAGACTACACTATTGCTGTCATCCTGATACCCCCAAGCTAAATTTTTTGTCAAATTGGATACATTTGGATGCCGACAGCAGTCGCACCATTGGAAGACATAGCTTGGACTGTAGCCTACAAAAGCCTATTCCTGCTCTTTTCCCTCGATCCATAAAACACATTTGGTGTGTCATCATAGTGGTCTCTGACTTGTGGTCAGACTCGCTCAGGTGGAACAAACTTACATTTGCGCCTTTTTCAATGTTGATTTGAATGTCATTGAGAAAACAGGTGTCCAAGATTTTTTTTTCACAAACATCCTTTCTGAATTTAAAAATAATCCTCAAGTAATCATCTAGTTTTTCAAAAGTATCTGTAATCTGATTACAATACTTTTGCTGGTAACGTAACGGATTACAGTTATCGGTTTTTGTAATCCCTTACTTGTAACAGATGACATGTAATCCGTTACTCACCAACCCTGTCAAGGAACACATGAAAGCCAGAAGAGATACAATCAAAATAACCTGGAAAGCCCTTGTTCATTAGCTCCAGAACAAAATCAACCTTTTGCAGGAGAGTGAACAAATGGAAATGTTTTAATATGGGTCATGGAAACAGACCCTTTAGTATTATGGCTGTCTGTTCCACCCTTTCAAAACAGATTAAATATATATGCCACCTAGTGGATCAAATGCTAAAGTATGTACATCAATCAGATAGTAGATAATTTATGTACGAATACTCGAATGCTTGTTTGTAGAATCCATATACCGTAGGTAGAATCCAATAATAATTGAATAATTTATATTTTATAAAAATGATTTAATAAAACACAGTGATCAGTAACTGAGGTGGGTGACCTGTACCGTGTTTGTTTTCCTTTCTTTTTTGGGGAACACCTGATGAATGATTGTAGATTTAGGTACTTTCTCCAACAATTCGTCGTCTAGATCCTACACTCTCCATATTTCTATAACTTTACATATAGTAAACCTTTTATATTTTAATGAAGGCCTATTTTATTGACAGAAGCTTGACATTATTTTCTTCCGTTCAAAGTATCGAATGTGCGGAGTGATTCATAAATAGGCTCCCGTCCCCAGTCCCCAATACTGTAAACTGGAAGGAAAAAAGTGCTATGACAACAGGTGCACAATGTAGGTCCGTGGGAGGCAGCTTTCGGTGCAGGTAAGAGAAAATTAGAAATAAAAAACATTGCAACATATTCTCGATTAAAAGAAAAGCGCGATAAAAATGTGCTTAAGACCAGCAAAACATGTAAAAGATCACGAATTACAATAACATTGTATTGGTAGCTACAGGTGAATCGCCATCTCTCCATCACCTGTCAGGGCGTGTTTCAATGGCTTGGACCAGATGATAAAATCTCTAACGAGTAGTCAGTCAGTCTACCATCACATTTGTGCATTTTATCGTGTCGCATAGAACAATGTTTTTTTGTTTTACATGTTGTTAAATAAATATAGGCTATTGCGTATGCCGTATGTTCAATAGACCTACTGTTTACGTTTTCAGGTGTGGTGAATGTAATGGAAATCAACCATCAGGTAAATCACGGAGAAAAACATCCTCAGCACTGGAGGAGCTGCAAGTTGATCGTAGACCCTGCGTTGAAGAATGGGTTTTATAAAGTGTATCGTTACGATGGGCATCATTTCAACATGCCAGTGAGTAAATTTAATTTTCGATTTTTACATCTAGTTGTGTTAGGCTACTTGTTGAATGTTATTACAGATACTGTTGCCCTTGACCTAAACTTTCTTTTGACAACACACTTTTTTTCTGTTCCCACATGAGTGTTCTTATCTCCTTGATGTATGCTATATCAGGTTCAGGACTTAGGGGCATTTCCTGTGGATACTGTCCGGGATCCCAGAATCTGTCGTCTTTGGACCAAATTCAGAGACACTGACCTGCTGGTCCCCAAATTTAAGGTAACACCTCATTTTCTGTGATGACATCATGTGAAATGCAATCTTAGATGGATAATAATAATAATAATTGTTTACCAACTGACAATCTGTTATCTGATTAATGTTTATAGATTGATGAATACTATGTCGGCCCACCCAAGGAAGTGACATTTGCCAGGTTAAATGACAACGTAAGGGAGGGTTTCTTGACTGACATGTGCATAAAGTACGGACAGATTGAGGAAGTGGAAATCTTGTATAATCCTAAAAACAAGAAGCATTTAGGAATTGCTAAAGTCATCTTCGACACAGTCAAGGCTGCAAAGGACACTGTGGAACACCTTCATGACACCTCTGTCATGGGGAACATTATCCACGTGGAACTTGATCCAAAGGGTAGGTTAATATAATTGATTGATCATTGAAAATAGGCTTAATTACACATACATAACTAATGTCAATAAATGTGGTAATAGATTATGATTTATGATTTTCAATTGGCTTTTGGGTAGTGATCCATCTGACTCTAATCCTTTTATAGGTAAAAACAGAATGCGGTACTTCCATCTTCTTGTTAGTGGACTCTACACCCCTTCGACATTGCCACTGGGCAGTGATGAGCACACCCTCCAACGCCTAACTGAGAGATTGCAGGTAATAGAGTTTTACTGCTCTACTGTTCTAATGTGTTCCATTTATAGTTCTTTGACAGACAGAATTCAATCTTACGTTTATTACTGCTCATTAAAATCAAATCAAATTGTATTAGTCACATGCGCCAAATACAACAGGTGTAGTCCTTACAGTGAAATGCTTACTTATGAGCCCCTAACCAACAATGCAGTTTAAAAAAATACAGATAAGAATAAGAAATAAAGTTAACAAGTAATTAAAGAGCAGCAGTAAAATAACAATAGCGAGACTATATACAGAGGGGTACCGGTACAGAGTCAATGTGCGGGGGCACTGGTTAATTGAGGTAATATGTACATGTAGCTAGAGTTATTGAAGTGACTATGCATAGATGATAACAACAGAGAGTAGCAGCGGTGTAAAGGGGGGGGGGGGGGGGGGGCAATGCAAATAGTCTGTGTAGCCATTTGATTAGATGTTCTGGAGTCTTATGGCTTGGGAGTAGAAGCTTGCCGTGCAGTAGCAGAGAGAACAGTCTATGAATAGGGTGGCTGGAGTCTTTGACAATTTTTAAGGCCTTCCTCTGACACTGCTTGGTATAGAGGTCCTGGATGGCAGGAAGCTTGGCCCCAGTGATGTACTGGGCCGTTCGTACTACCCTCTGCCTTGCAGTTGCCATACCAGGCAGTGATGCAACCAGTCAGGCAGGATGCTCTCGATGGTGCAGCTGTAGAACCTTTTGAGTGGAGATGCGGGGTGGAGATGTTGTTGCCTACCCTCACCACCTGGGGGCGGCCCGTCAGGAAGTCCAGTACCCAGTTGCACAGGGCGGGGTCGAGACCCGGGTCTCGAGCTTGATGACGAGCTTGGAGGGCACTATGGTGCTAAATGCCGAGCTGTAGTCGATGAACAGCATTCTCACATAGGTATTCCTCTTGTTCAGATGGGTTAGGGCAGTGTGCAGTGTGGTTGAGATTGCATCGTCTGTGGACCTATTTGGGTGATATGGTCCTTGACTAGTCTCTCAAAGCACTTCATGATGACGGAAGTGAGTGCTACGGGGCGGTAGTCGTTTAGCTCAGTTACCTTAGCTTTCTTGAGAACAGGAACAATGGTGGCCCTCTTGAAGCATGTGGGAACAACAGACTGGGATAGGGATTGATTGAATATGTCCGTAAACACACCAGCCAGCTGGTCTGCGCATGCTCTGAGGGCACGGCTGGGGATGCCGTCTGGGCCTGCAGCCTTGCGAGGGTTAACACGTTTAAATGTTTTCCTCACGTCGGCTGCAGTGAAGGAGAGTCTGCATGTTTTGGTTGCGGGCCGTGTCAGTGGCACTGTATTGTCCTCAAAGTGGGCAAAAAAGTTATTTAGTCTGCCTGGGAGCAAGACATCCTGGTCCGTGACGGGGCTGGTTTTCTTTTTGTAATCCGTGATTGACTGTAGACCCTGCCACATACCTCTTGTGTCTGAGCCGTTGAATTGAGATTCTACTTTGTCTCTATACTGACGCTTAGCTTGTTTGATTGCCTTGCGGAGGGAATAGCTACACTGTTTGTATTCAGTCATGTTTCCGGTCACCTTGCCCTGATTAAAAGCAGTGGTCGCGCTTTCAGTTTCACGCGAATGCTGCCATCAAACCACGGTTTCTGTTTTGGGAATGTTTTAATCGTTGCTATGGGAACGACATCTTCAACCCACGTTCTAATGAACTCGCTCACCGAATCAGCGTATTCGTCAATGTCGTTGTTTGATGCAATACGAAACATATCCCAGTCCACGTGATGGAAGCAGTCTTGGAATGTGGAATCAGATTGGTCGGACCAGCGTTGAACAGACCTCAGCGCGGGAGCTTCTTGTTTTAGTTTCTGTCTGTAGGCAGGGATAAACAAAATGAAGTCGTGGTCAGCTTTTCCGAAAGGAGAGCGGGGCAGGGCCTTATATGTGTCGCGGAAGTTAGAATAGCAATGATCCAAAGTTTTTCCAGCCCTGGTTGCGCAATCGATATGCTGATACAATTTAGGGAGTCTTGTTTTCAGATTAGCCTTGTTAAAATCCCCAGCTACAATGAATGCAGCCTCAGGATATATGGATTCCAGTTTGCAAAGAGTCAAATAAAGTTTGTTCAGAGCCATCGATGTGTCTGCTTGGGGGGGAATATATATGGCTGTGATTATAATCGAAGAGAATTCCCTTGGTAGATAATGCGGTCGACATTTGATTGTGAGTAATTCTAAATCAGGTGAACAGAAGGACTTGAGTTCCTGTATGTTGTTGTGACCACACCACGTCTCGTTAACCATGAAGCATACGCCCCCGCCCCTCTTCTTACCAGAAAGATGTTTGTTTCTGTCGGCGCGATGTGTGGAGAAACCAGCTGGCTGCACCGACTCCGATAGCATCTCTCCAGTGAGCCATGTTTCCGTGAAGCAAAGAACGTTACAGTCTCTGATGTCCCTCTGGAATGCTACCCTTGCTCGGATTTCATCAACCTTGTTGTCAAGAGACTGGACATTGGCGAGTAGAATGCTAGGGAGTGGCACGCGATGTGCCCGTCTCCGGAGCCTGACCAGAAGACCGCTTCGTTTCCCCCTTTTACAAAGTCGTTTTTTGGGGTCGCCGGCTGGGATCCATTCCGTTGTCCTGGGTGAAAGGCAGAACACAGGATCCGCTTCGCGAAAGTCATATTCTTGGTCGTACTGATGGTGAGTTGACGCTGCTCTTATATTCAGTAGTTCTTCTCGACTGTATGTAATGAAACCTAAGATGACCTGGGGTACCAATGTAAGAAATAACACGTAAAAAAACCTAAAAACTGCATAGTTTCCTAGGAACGCGAAGCGAGGCGGCCATCTCTGTCGGCGCCAGATGTGAGTGCTACGGGTCGGTAGTAATTTAGGCAGGTTACCTTAGTGTTCTTGGGCACAAGCACTATGGTGGTCTGCTTAAAACATGTTGGTATTATAGACTTGAATAGGGAGAGGTTGAAAATGTCAGTAAAGACACTTGCCAGTTGGTCAGCGCATGCTTGCAGTACATGTCCTGGTAATCCGTCTGGCCCTGCAGCCTTGTGAATGTTGACCTGTTTAAAGGTCTTACTCACATCGGCTGCGGAGAGCACGATCACACAGTCTTCTAGAACAGCTGGTGCTCTCATGCATGTTTCAGTGTTATTTGCCTCGAAGCGAGCATAGAAGTAGTTTAGCTCATCTGGTAAGCTCGTGTCACTGGGCAGCTCTCAGCTGTGTTTCCCTTTGTTGTCTGTAATGGTTTGAAAGCCCTGCCACATCCGACAAGCGTCAGTGCCGGTGTAGTACGATTCGATCTTAGTCCTGTTTTGACACTTTGCCTGTTTGATGGTTCGTCAGAGGTCTTAGCGGGATTTCTTATAAGCTTCTGGGTTAGAGTCCTGCTCCTTGAAAGCGGCAGCTCTAGCCTTTAGCTCAGTGCGGATGTTGCCTGTAATCCATGGCTTCTGGTTGGGTGGGGTATGTACGTAGGGGACGATGTCATCGATGCACTTATTGATGAAGCCAATGACTGATCTGGTGTACTCCTCAATGCCATCGGAGGAATCCCGGAACATTTTCCAGTCTGTGCTAGCAAAACAGTCCTGTAGCTTATTTTTCTTGATCTAGTCACTGGTGCTTCCTGCTTTAATTTTTGTTTGTAAGCAGGAATCAGGAGGATAGAATTATGGTAAGATTTGCCAAATGGGGGGCGAGGAAGAGCTTTGTATGTCTCTTTGTGTGTGGAGTAAAGGTGGTCCAAAGTTTTTTTTTCTCCCTCTGGTTGCACATTTAACATGCTGATAAAAATGAGGTAAAACGGATTTAAGTTTCCCAGCATTAAAGTCCCCGGCTACTAGAAGCGCCACCTCTGGGTGAGCGTTTTCTTGTTTGCTCATGGCAAAATACAGCTCATTCAATGCTGTCTTAGTCTGTGGTGTTATGTAAACAGCTACGAACAATACAGATGAAAACTCTCTAGGTAGATAGTGTAGTCTACAGCTTATCATGGGATACTCTACCTCAGGCGAGCAATAGCTTGAGCAATAGCTCAAAAACAACTTCTCTAAGTTGTTTTTGGTTATGGTGATGTGAGTAGACTCGGCTGAGGCGATGTGAGATGCTTCGTTGCTTCATTTTAGCCACTCTGTTTTGTTTCCTCCATCTTCAGGACAGCAAACCTCTGCAAAAACTGACTGATGGGAGTTCATCATTGACAAGGTCTATTTCCAGTCCCACCAGCGTGGCTACACCTCTCTCCCTAGACACAGCCTACTCCAGTATCTGGCAGGACACACCGGGCAGCTTTGGGCAGACACCCCTCTCTCAGGGCACCCCACATACCCCCTGCCTGTCTGGGACCCCCCTCTCTCAGGACTCTTGCTACTCTAGCCAGCACACCACCCCAGTCCACCAAGTCACTCAGGGTGAACACTCCTCATACGGTGCTCACAGACGCTTGAGGCGCGATGTCTGCTATCGTCAACCAGGGAGACCTTATATGAGATCCCACCATCAGAGCTCAGAGCTGAGCTCTCTCCTCAAACACCTCCAACCTCACCGTCCTCTCCAGCCCCAAACCCAGGTTGCTAGCGGCAGCTACAAATCTTCCGTCTTCTGGTATCAGAACCGCCTGCCCTCTGCTGATGATAACCCTGCCACAGAGCCTCCCCTCTCCCTTCCTGAACAGGAGTCCTGGAGGGTGCCCTCTCTACCTCCTGCCTCTGAGGCTTTCCCTCTGAGCAACAGCTCTGCCAGTGCCACAAGTATGAACGTGGTACCTCTGAGAGAGAGACCCCAGTCTCCCCCTTCTGGACCCGATGCGGGCCTTATAGAACCGCCCCCTTCCCCTCCCAATAACTCTCCTGGAAGACTCATCCCAGAGGCAGAGAGCCACAGCCTGGACTCACGCATTGAGATGCTTCTCAGCAAGACTCAGAGTTCCTGCCTCCCTCTACATGGTGAAAGGGGTTTGGATGCTGAAGTGCACTCTCAGGACAGCCCTGTTTCCCCATTCTCCCCTGTCTCGATGTACTCTCCTGAGTCTGACCACACCCCAGCCCGTAGTGGATCTCCTGTGAACTGTACCCACCCCACCACCAGTGATGGTCTGGAGGATGTCAGTCCCACTTCCCTCCCTGAGTGGGAAGGAGACGAGTCCCTTCCAGGGATGCCTTCTCTAACATGGACCTCACAGCCCCCCTGGCCTCCTGGGACGCTCTCTCTCACTCAAAGGGAGAGAAGTAAAGGAACAGAGATGGACCATGCAGATCAGTCAACCTCTAGTGAAAAGTATATGGGACGGGCACTCCATTCCTTATCATTTTCTCAGGTATTGGAGAAAATAGAGAGTATGAACACATTGATATGTTTAACGAGATTTAACAAACAACATCACAGATAAAGAATTAGGGACAGATTTCTTGCATTGCACATTGGGGAGAGGGGTTACAATCTATTAATTTATCATTTCTTTCACAGGGTCTCCATTTGCCAGGGGAAGACAAGGACATCTCAAATGCGGGGCAATCTGGAATGTCGAATCTCAAAAGCCATTGTTCCAGGAGCATCACAGTCAACTCCTTCATTCCCTCCTTGCGACAGCCTCTTCCAATCTCCTCTCTCAATCACCCTGCTCCAATCCCTCCCTACAATCCTCACTCTTCAGTTCCCTCTTCCAATCCTCCCCCATCAATCACCCACTCCAACCTCCCCATTCGATTCTCTCCCTCCAACCCTCACCCTCAAATCCACCCTTCCATCCATCCCATTTCTGCTCCTCTTTCTATTCCAATCCCACCTCCAGGATTCCATCTGCTTCCTCCACACATTCCTCCCCCCCTCACTATCCTTGGGCCTCCTCCAACTATGGCAGCCCCTCCCTCTATCCTACATCCAGTTTACCCATATCCCTTGAATACGCTGCACACTGTGCATATGGACAAGGTGAATGGTCTGCCTGGGTGTGGCAGTGTGCCAGTGTCTTTTACTGGGCAACCCTGGCCCCTGCCTCCCTTCATGCCCACCTTCAACCCCTCTGTGCCCCCGCCAGGCTACCTGCCTCTGCAGGAGGACCCTCATAAGGCCACAGTGGAAAAGGTGCTGGCTGTCATTACGGAGGAGCTTAAGTCCATCGTGAAGAGAGACATCAACCGTAAAATGGTTGAGGGGGTAGCCTTCAGGGCGTTTGATGAGTGGTGGGATGGCCAGGAGCAGAAAGCTAAGGTGAGCTACTACCTAGTTGAAGTTCAGTATAGTTGAAGATACAGAACTCTTCTACACCACAGCAAATGATCTGTTTTGATACTTGTGTTTTTTTGCTATAATGTTCATAATGCTTCTTCATTTCGTCATTTTTCAGATTGCTGTAAGTCTTGTGAATGCCAGAGAGGGTAGAGTGGAGGTGAGGGCCAAACCAAGAGACTCCCTAAGACAGAACATTGGCCCGCGTGGTGCCACCAACCTGCCTTCCTTCAAGGTAGGCTTCTGCTGCTACAACTAAACGTATCATGAAGGAGCTCAAACAAGGTACAGTGTGACTGTGTCTGTGGAGGTGATTATCATGATTATCGTGACTTGTGTTCATGTGTAGGTAAAGAAGAAAGAGTCCGACGAATCGACTGCCTCAGAGGACCCCAAAAGAAAGTGTCCCTACACACCTGTTAATGATGCACATGAGAGTGCTGGTTAGTGCTGTGCATTCGGACAAGGCAACATATTTACTCCCCAGTATGATTTCAATTGGTTTTACAATGAGAATATTGTGAATGCTTAGCACGCTTTCTTTCTCTTTCCCCTTAGAGCTGGAGAGTAATATAACGAATCACACATTGGACAGGTCCCCAAAAACTGGAACTATTCCAGCTGTGAGGCGAAGACATGCAAGGCCACTGGAGCTGGACAGTGAGGGGGAAGAGGAGAGCAGAGAGAAAGAGGGGGAGCCAACAAGAGACAAAGAGGAGGATACTGTGGAAGCAGACAAGGTTCCCCAACGCCAGGTGCACAGAGGTTTCCAGCTGTCAATCAACAGCAATACCGAAATGCCAAATGTATTTAATCAAATTATATGTTTAAGTTGCATTAACTAGTTTATTTTTAATTTTTTTCAGCAGAGGGATGAGAATGATGACAGTGAACAAAAAGAGGAAGAAGTGGACGAGGATGAAGATGATGATGAAGATGATGATGAAGATGTGGTCTTCTCTAAAGTTACAAGAGGATTACAGTCTCCAAATGAGGGTAATGTTTAAGAAGCTTTGAGTTTTTGTCTTAAGGGGCTTTAATAGTTGCTTAATAAATCTACTTCAATAAATCTGTTACACATACTGAAATGCACATTATTGTTTTCTCATTTACCAGAAGTTGCCAGGGTAAGCCTCTCAGAGGTAGAGTCTTACTCCTCAGAAGACAGTGAATACCTCTCAGAGTCTGACTCCTCTGACTCCTCCTTTGAGGAAAGTGAAGACTTCTCAGACTATGACTCCAGTTCTGACCAGGAGACAGAGGAAGAGGAGGAGACAGATGGAGATGCTGATGAGGTCAACAGGGAGGTAGAGTGTGTGGTGTTGTCATCAGATGAGGAGGAGATGGATCTGGAGCCCCCGGCTACACCCTCAGCCCCTCTTACCCCAGGCACAGAGCTGGACCTACTGGATGGGTCAGAGCCGGTCCTGAGGGATCAGCCTTGGGAGGAGAAGCACTCAGTCTGTCTGACTCGAGATGTCTTTGGGCGCACCAGCTGCACAAGCCGACCTGACCCAGGGATGGAGCTCCTGTCCAGTGAGCACCACCATGATCTCCAGGCCCCCTCACCCATAGGCCTGCCAGGTAGATTTTAAATACATGCATGTATTGGTAAATAATAATAAAAGTGCTCTTCAATAACATTCAAACAACTCTTATGTATGCATTTAAAGCCTGACAGCAATTACAGGGATTAGATTCAACAAAACAGAGTGTTTATTTTCCTCTACCAGCAGTGGTGGAGCCTGATTTTGCAGTGGAGATAGATAGCCCTGAATGGAGCGTTGAGTCACCAGATAACGTGGAGAACCTCCGGCCTCTCACCCCCACTGGCTCTCTGGGGGACAGCGACTCAGACCTACTGTTCAAGAGCAAACCAACCCCCCCTGCTGTGGAGGAGGTGGAACTGCCACACACTCCTGGTCGGGGAGCAGAGGCCCTCCTTGAGAGTGAGGAGGACTCTATGGACCACCTCCTCTCCTTTTCCCGCACAGACAGTGAGCCTTTGTCCCAGAGCCGCCCCACTCATCCCCCTGCCTTAGCCTCGTACCCAACATACGAGGACATGCCCAAAACACCAGGGACAGATGAGAGGGGTCTATGGAATCCCCTTACCCCCTGGAGGGTGCCAGTGACACCGGGGAGAGATTCAGGCCTCACAGAGGGAGGCCCGGGGTTTAGTCCCACTCCCTGTAACCCTTTCCCCCTTCCCTCCCTGTGCACCGGCCTTTACATCAGGACCCCACAAACTCCTGGGAGGGACTTCATCCCAACCAAGAGAACACACAGGAATACCACCGTTATGTTGGCCTCTTCACAGAGGACAAATGGTGCTCCTTTATCCCGTGATGAAATGCTTACAGACTCACCTGTTTTAGCTTCTTCTCCTAGCAGCCTGTCTGAGTCATCAGCAGAGACTTCTGGCCATGGGTATGTGTGGCTTAATCCTAATCCTGGGTCCCAGAGGAAGTTACCCCTGCAGGGCCTGGAGAACTGGTCAGGGCTGGCGGATGTGGAGAACCAGAGAGAGATGGAGGAGTGTTCCTGGAGGAGGGTACAACCAAGAATGAGGCGGAAGATGAGGCGGAAGATGAGGCGATGGCAAAGGATGAGGTCAGTGCAGAGAGCCATGCCCTCTGTCTTCTCGGCCAGTCCCTGTCGTCGGTCACGAAGTGAGGAGATGACTGTCCTCCACAGTGTCTGGAAGGAGGGCCTGGATGAGGAGGATTCCAAGCTGCTGCAGGTCACCTATGACAGGCTGCTACAGCAGGACAATGGCTTCAGCTGGCTCAGTGACACTCTATGGGTCCCCCACCCTCATATCCTTTACTACAGAGCTGTTATTACCATACTGTCACTGGACACTGATACACTAATGGGATCTCAACTGTTATTGTGTATGTTTTAGAAATAATTTCTTATAGACTAAGTGTTGCAAATTGAAATTAATTAAGAATTGCATACATATTCCTCTATACATCAGTGAATTATTGTCTAGTTCCCTTGACCCCTTTGCACTCACCAGAGTCTTGACGGAGAAGAGGAAGGAGCTCAATGATTGGATGTGGGACCATGTGACAGGATCTGCCCGCAGCGAGGGCTTTTACAAAATCAGCAAGAATGACAAAATAAAATACCTCAACAGCACGTGTTTGAATACAGACCAGCCCTCTGCAGACACCCAGGTATTCAGAGAGGAACAGCTCTTACCCCATGTTAATGTATGCCATACCTGATAATTGACTGCTTTGATAATGGACAATATTTAATTTCTGCAGGGGGTAGGTCTTTCAGGCCAGCCGCACCCTTCCCTGCGGTCTGGGTCTGAGTTCAGGTCTGAACAACGCCGTCTGCTCTCCTCCTTCAGCTGTGACAGTGACCTGCTCAGGTTTAACCAGCTTAAGGTCAGTCAACCACTCATCTGTGCCCAGACAGACAGTACAGTTCAGTGTATCTCTCTGCAGACGACATGAGGCTTTAGTCACAGACGATATTCCTGTGTTTCAGTTCCGCAAGAAGAGGATTCGTTTCTGCCGCAGTCACATCCATGACTGGGGCCTGTTTGCCCTGGAGCCCATAGCAGCAGATGAGATGGTGATTGAGTATGTGGGCCAGTGCATCAGACAGGTGAGACACAGACTGGGCCACAGTACCCAGTAAATAGGTAGGACAATAAGGGACATGAAGTAAGGGGCACAGCAGACTGGTGTAACATTTTGATACATATTCATTTACATGTACATTTCATCTAGAGCTAATTCTGAACTGAGTGACTTGTGTGAATGGACACGCCACCCCTCTCCTCAGGTGATTGCAGATATGCGGGAGAAGCGCTATGAAGATGAGGGGATTGGGAGCAGCTACCTGTTCCGGGTCGATCAGGATACCATCATCGATGCCACTAAATATGGGAACTTGGCCAGATTTATCAACCACAGCTGCAATGTGAGTGGTTTATGGTCTATGGAAATGTTTTGCATTTCAGAACTATTATGTGTTGTAAATGGTTTGATTTATAGTACTGATCATTTATGAAACATTTTGTAAACAGATACAATGGTCAGACTATCACACATAGGGGTTGCAAATGGCGGGTATATTACTGGAAACATTCAAAGTTTACCAGTAAAATACCAGATTTTTGTGGGCATCTTTCAATCTAGCACAAGACACCTAGTGACCCTTTTTGGGTACTTCAGATTATTACAGGTGTCTAATTCAAATCAAATCAAATTGTATTAGTCATATGCACCGAATCGAACAGGTGTAGACCTTACAGTGAAATGCTGCTTACTTACGAGCCCCCAACCAACAATGCAGTTTCCCAGAATACGGATAAGAATAAGAAATAAAAGTAGCAAGTAATTAAAGAGCAGCGGTAAAACAACAATAGCGAGACTATATAAAGGGGGGTACCAGTACAGAGTCAATGTGGAGACTATATAAAGGGGGGTACCGGTACAGAGTCAATGTGGAGACTATATACAGGGGGGTACCGGTACAGAGTCAATGTGGAGACTATATACAGGGGGGTACCGGTACAGAGTCAATGTGGAGACTATATAAAGGGGGGTACCGGTACAGAGTCAATGTGGAGACTATATAAAGGGGGGTACCGGTACAGAGTCAATGTGGAGACTATATACAGGGGGGTACCGGTACAGAGTCAATGTGGAGACTATATAAAGGGGGGTACCGGTACAGAGTCAATGTGGAGACTATATAAAGGGGGGTACCGGTACAGAGTCAATGTGGAGACTATATACAGGGGGGTACCGGTACAGAGTCAATGTGGAGACTATATACAGGGGGGTACCGGTACAGAGTCAATGTGGAGACTATATAAAGGGGGGTACCGGTACAGAGTCAATGTGGAGACTATATAAAGGGGGGTACCGGTACAGAGTCAATGTGGAGACTATATACAGGGGGGTACCGGTACAGAGTCAATGTGGAGACTATATAAAGGGGGGTACCGGTACAGAGTCAATGTGGAGACTATATACAGGGGGGTACCGGTACAGAGTCAATGTGGAAACTATATAAAGGGGGGTACCGGTACAGAGTCAATGTGGAGACTATATAAAGGGGGGTACCGGTACAGAGTCAATGTGGAGACTATATAAAGGGGGGTACCGGTACAGAGTCAATGTGGAGACTATATACAGGGGGGTACCGGTACAGAGTCAATGTGGAGACTATATAAAGGGGGGTACCGGTACAGAGTCAATGTGGAGACTATATAAAGGGGGGTACCGGTACAGAGTCAATGTGGAGACTATATACAGGGGGGTACCGGTACAGAGTCAATGTGGAGACTATATAAAGGGGGGTACCGGTACAGAGTCAATGTGGAGACTATATACAGGGGGGTACCGGTACAGAGTCAATGTGGAGACTATATAAAGGGGGGTACCGGTACAGAGTCAATGTGGAGACTATATAAAGGGGGGTACCGGTACAGAGTCAATGTGGAGACTATATAAAGGGGGGTACCGGTACAGAGTCAATGTGGAGACTATATACAGGGGGGTACCGGTACAGAGTCAATGTGGAGACTATATAAAGGGGGGTACCGGTACAGAGTCAATGTGGAGACTATATAAAGGGGGGTACCGGTACAGAGTCAATGTGGAGACTATATACAGGGGGGTACCGGTACAGAGTCAATGTGGAGACTATATAAAGGGGGGTACCGGTACAGAGTCAATGTGGAGACTATATACAGGGGGGTACCGGTACAGAGTCAATGTGGAAACTATATAAAGGGGGGTACCGGTACAGAGTCAATGTGGAGACTATATAAAGGGGGGTACCGGTACAGAGTCAATGTGGAGACTATATAAAGGGGGGTACCGGTACAGAGTCAATGTGGAGACTATATACAGGGGGGTACCGGTACAGAGTCAATGTGGAGACTATATAAAGGGGGGTACCGGTACAGAGTCAATGTGGAGACTATATAAAGGGGGGTACCGGTACAGAGTCAATGTGGAGACTATATACAGGGGGGTACCGGTACAGAGTCAATGTGGAGACTATATAAAGGGGGGTACCGGTACAGAGTCAATGTGTGGGGGCACCAGTTAGTTGAGGTAATATGTACATGTAGGTAGAGTTATTGAAGTGACTATGCATAGATGACAACAACAACAGAGAGTAGCAGCGGTGTAAAGGGGGGGGGGGGGGGGGCAATGCAAATAGTCTGGGTAGCCATTTGATTAGATGTTCTGGAGTCTTATGGCTGGGGGTAGAAGCTGTTTAGAAGCCTCTTGGACCTAGACTTAGCGCTCCGGGTACCGCTTGCCGTGCGGTAGCAGAGAGAACAGTCTATGACTAGGGTGGCTGCAGTCTTTGACCATTTTTAGAGCCTTCCTCTGACACCGCCTGGTATTGAGGACCTGGATGGCAGGAAGCTTGGCCCCAATGATGTACTGGGCCATTCACACTACCCTCTGTAGTGCCTTGCGGTCAGAGGCCGAGCAGTTGCCATACCAGGCAGTGAACAACCATGCTCTCGATGGTGCAGCTGTAGAACCTTCTGAGGATCTGAGGACCCATGCCAAATCTTTTCAGTGCATTTTAATTATCTCTGGTCCTCTGTGTGTTCAATTAATTAAATAATTGATTAAATAAGATGAGTGCTGTAAAACATTATCCTAAATATTTACCATCAACTTAGTTAATACCATTGGTGTTTAATATAAAGTTTTCAGCATGAAATATCCTTTATATTTTTTACAGACTTATTTATTTTACTATGTCAATATGTGTTTGTTGTAAATGTTTTGGCGTCAAACTGCTGGCAGTTGTGAAAAAGTCAATAGTTGGAAGAGTTTCAGAGTTCATTGATAATAATGCCATTGTTGATTAGATGCTTTTATCATTAATTAGGATATTTTCTCTTTAGCTATATGTTAGATCTACTACATACTAATTTACAATATGGACATAGATATAAAAAATGAATTCTACACATTATTACATTTTTCAAAAGTTATTCAAGTATAAATTACCAAAGTTATAATAGATTGCCATATATTTTCTGTTAATTACCAAAATGATTGAATATTACTTTAACTATGGTAAATTACCGGTAGCTTTGCAACTCTAATCACACTGATGACTTAGTAATACATTTTCTCTCTTCAGCCTAATTGCTATGCAAAAATAATCACAGTGAAATCCCAGAAGAAGATAGTGATCTACTCCCGGCAGTCCATCAGTGTCAATGAGGAGATCACGTATGATTACAAGTTCCCCATCGAGGATGAGAAGATTCCCTGTCTGTGTGGAGCAGAGAACTGCCAGGGCTCCCTCAACTGAACTCTGAACCCTTGTCTCCATCCCACCTCTCAAGCACTGTCCTGCTGCCTTACAGTTCCTGACATAGGAATAATAAGACCTCCCTTTCCAACCAAGGTTCATGAAGAGTGGAGCAAGCTGAAGATTCAAAGATGTTCAGCAACTCTTGGGCAGACAATTGAAGTTCCTTTAAAAAAAAGTTATTTATTGTTAAAACAGTTTGTGGAAAAAACACACACCGTGGGCGCTGTTCTCCTCTCCCTTAAAATGACTACACAGGATGGGGTATGATGTTGCCTTGCCCTGTAGAGGTGATTTCTTGTGCAAATGTGTACATGATGAGTTAAATGTTTTCATTCATGAGAGCTAATGAAGATGTATTCAGCTTGTGTCAAGCATTTTATTAAGTTGTTTTGGTAATTGTTCTCTCAGGTTGGTTGTTTTAGGCAGAGTGGTCACTATATTTATAAATCATTTGGCTCATTATGTCTTTTTCACAAGTTCTCTCTCGCACACACAAACACTGTGAATGAGGAAGGAGTCACAATGCAGTTGTATTTTTATTACATGCACTAAAAAAGTTTACGAAAGCAATTGGGGGAATCAAAATGAACAAGTAAAGTGTAAAAAAGACTTTTAGTTCATGGAAAGGATACAATAAACTGACATGTTGTCATTGTGCATCTTATTGAGTCATGTTGTGGTTTATTACTTCCTTCCACTTAAATATGATTTTTTTTTCAGAAGTAAGGCAAATAAGACAATGTGAAGCTAAGACAGAGTTAATGTCATACTTAAAAATTGCTTGTTAATACCAGAATTGATAACATAGCTGGCTCAAATCTAATGATGATGTCTGCTCTTTTTCTGTTGCTTTGGATTGTACATCAACATATTTGATCATACTTTGATTGTCACAAACATGTGTTGTTTTCTAAGCCAAAAACAAATACACAGCCTTCGGAAAGTTGTCACACTCCTTGACTTTTTCCATATTATTTTGCATTACAGCCTGAATTTATTACATTGAGATTTTGTGTCACCGGCCACACACAATACCCCATAATGTCAAAGTGGAATTATGTTTTTAGAAATGTTTACAAATGTATTAAAAATGTAAAGCTGAAATGTCTTGAGTCGATAAGTATTTAACCCATTTGTCATGGCAAGCCTAAATATGTCCAGGAGTAGAAATTTGCTTAAGAAGTCGCATAGTAAGTTGTATGGCCTCAGTCTTTGTGCAATAATAGTGTTTAACTTTCAAATGACTACCTCGTCTCTCACATACAGATAATTGTAAGGTTCCTCAGTCGAGCAGTGAATTTCAAACACAGATTCAACCACCAGGGAGGTTTTCCAATGTGTCGCAAAGAAGGGCAACTATTGGTAGATGGGTAAAAACAAAACAAAAAAAAGCAGACATTGAATATCCCTTTGAGCATGGTGAAGTTATTAATTACACTTTGGATGGTGTATCAATACACCCAGTCACTACAAAGATACAGGCGTCTTTCCTAACTTAGTTGCTGGAGAGGAAGGAAACCGCTCAGGGATTTCACCATGAGGCCAATGGCGACTTAAAACAGTTACAGAGTTTAATGGCTGTGATAGGACTGAGGATGGATCAACAACATTGTAGTTACTCCACAATACTAACCTAAATGACAGAGTGAAAAGAAGGAAGCCTGTACAAAATATAATACAGTGCCTTGCGAAAGTATTCGGCCCCCTTGAACTTTGCGACCTTTTGCCACATTTCAGGCTTCAAACATAAAGATATAAAACTGTATTTTTTTGTGAAGAATCAACAACAAGTGGGACACAATCATGAAGTGGAACGACATTTATTGGATATTTCAAACTTTTTTAACAAATCAAAAACTGAAAAATTGGGCGTGCAAAATTATTCAGCCCCTTTACTTTCAGTGCAGCAAACTCTCTCCAGAAGTTCAGTGAGGATCTCTGGATGATCCAATATTGACCTAAATGACTAATGATGATAAATGCAATCCACCTGTGTGTAATCAAGTCTCCGTATAAATGCACCTGCACTGTGATAGTCTCAGATGTCCGTTAAAAGCGCAGAGAGCATCATGAAGAACAAGGAACACACCAGGCAGGTCCGAGATACTGTTGTGAAGAAGTTTAAAGCCGGATTTGGATACAAAAAGATTTCCCAAGCTTTAAACATCCCAAGGAGCACTGTGCAAGCGATAATATTGAAATGGAAGGAGTATCAGACCACTGCAAATCTACCAAGACCTGGCCGTCCCTCTAAACTTTCAGCTCATACAAGGAGAAGACTGATCAGAGATGCAGCCAAGAGGCCCATGATCACTCTGGATAAACTGCAGAGATCTACAGCTGAGGTGGGAGACTCTGTCCATAGGACAACAATCAGTCGTATATTGCACAAATCTGGCCTTTATGGAAGAGTGGCAAGAAGAAAGCCATTTCTTAAAGATATCCATAAAAAGTGTTGTTTAAAGTTTGCCACAAGCCACCTGGGAGACACACCAAACATGTGGAAGAAGGTGCTCTGGTCAGATGAAACCAAAATTGAACTTTTTGGCAACAATGTAAAACGTTATGTTTGGCGTAAAAGCAACACAGCTGAACACACCATGCCCACTGTCAAACATGGTGGTGGCAGCATCATGGTTTGGGCCTGCTTTTCTTCAGTAGGGACAGGGAAGATGGTTAAAATTGATGGGAAGATGGATGGAGCCAAATACAGGACCATTCTGGAAGAAAACCTGATGGAGTCTGCAAAAGACCTGAGACTGGGACGGAGATTTGTCTTCCAACAAGACAATGATCCAAAACATAAAGCAAAATCTACAATGGAATGGTTCAAAAATAAACATATCCAGGTGTTAGAATGGCCAAGTCAAAGTCCAGACCTGAATCCAATTGAGAATCTGTGGAAAGAACTGAAAACTGCTGTTCACAAATGCTCTCCATCCAACCTCACTGAGCTCGAGCTGTTTTGCAAGGAGGAATGGGGAAAAATGTCAGTCTCTCGATGTGCAAAACTGATAGAGACATACCCCAAGCGACTTAGAGCTGTAATCGCAGCAAAAGGTGGCGCTACAAAGTATTAACTTAAGGGGGCTGAATAATTTTGCAGGCACAATTTTTCAGTTTTTGATTTGTTCAAAAAGTTTGAAATATCCAATAAATGTCGTTCCACTTCATGATTGTGTCCCACTTGTTGTTGATTCTTCACAAAAAAATACAGTTTTATATCTTTATGTTTGAAGCCTGAAATGTGGCAAAAGGTCGCAAAGTTCAAGGGGGCCGAATACTTTTGCAAGGCACTGTATTCCAAAACATGCATCCTGTTTGCAATGAAGCACTAAAGTAAAACTGTAAAAAAATATAGCAAAGAAATGTACTTTATGCCCTGAATACAAAGTGTTATGTTTGGGGCAAATCCAACATATCACTGAGTACCACTCTTCATATGACGGGTGACAAAAACATTTTTTTAATCCATTTTGAATTCAGGCTGTAACACAACAAAATGTGGAATAAGTCAAGGGGTATGAATACTTTCTGAAATCACTGTATTTAAAATTGGCATCAAGTCAAATATATTTTTGTTATTTTAGCGTCACTATATTATTTGAATAATTAGCAATCATTCCTACGTTTGACTCCAGAAGGTATGTCAATCATAATTTAAATTTGAATAGTGTGTGCATAGAGCAGCAATTTATCCATCAAAGTCATTTAACTAGATTCTGGTTCACTTCAGATATAAATTGTTGAACAAATTATTTTCAATAGTTCTAAATTAAATGTAAGCTTCAGAGATGATGGACATTATATAAATTGTGTAAATCAGAGCAGTACTTCAAATTTGGTTAGACACTCCATTAGGTTTCAGGATAGTCAAGTTCCCTCTAGCGTTCTGGTCTGCCTCGATGGCCTCGAAAAGAGCCTTGAAGTTGCCTGCACCAAAGCCCTAGGAAGAGTACAAAGACATGTTTTCACATAGTTTTCAGTCTAAATGTAGATCGGGACATCAATCTTTATCAACATTACATACTTTAAATTGTTTTCAATACACTAACAAAGTCCTAAAATCAAACTGGTTATATATTGTTTCATTGGTAAGGCTCCTCTCACCTGATGGTTGTGTCTCTGAATGACCTCCAGGAACACTGTGGGACGGTCCTGAACAGGCTTGGTGAAGATCTGGAGCAGGTAGCCATTGTCATCAAAATCCACTAAGATCTTCAGCTCCTGTCAGAGCAACAGACATAAGAGTGCTTTTCAGGCTGCGTAGCTAAGAACCTACCATAGAAGTTCAAATTAACTGAATTATCATTATAATGCAAATAACTATCAGGTATTTTGATCATTGAAATATAACAAATCATTGAAACATTTATTAAAACATCAGAGAAAGTTGTGTCTCTGACCTCCAGAATGTCCAGGTCCTCAGTGACCCTGACTTGCGATTGTTGGAGATTCTTTCTCAGCAGCTGGTAGTAGGTGTCTGGCACACACATGAACTCCATGCCACGCTCCTTCAGGTTACGGATCTACAACAAAGAGAATATACTAACCACACCAATCTTTCAATCTTCTATTAATGTGTATGTAAAAGTAACCGGGTTGAGCTTAGCCTTTATGTGTGAAAAGACTTACTGCGGTGATGATGTCTGATGTGTTCATGGCGATGTGCTGGACACCTGGGCCACCATAGTACTCCACATACTCCTGCTAAGTCCAGTGAGTTTAGCGAGGTACAAGTTCTACTCATTACTTTTTGTAATGCTGTTTTTTAAAGGTACGGTACCGAATACGTGTATGGATGACAATGGCATGACTTTGTTACGTTGGTAAACACCTCTTTACATAGTTTATATATTTTATATTGAATAACATGGCGATGACTTGCCTGGATCTGGGACTTGCGTTTACCCATGGCTGGCTCATTAATGGGCATCTTCACTGTCTCTTCATAATTGGCCACAACAATGGAGCGCAGTGCACTGAAGTCTGTCTGCAGCTGCTTGTCGTCTACTGACCAGAACCGGTGGAAGAGCAGGTTTTTCTGGTACCTATGGAAACAAAACCTACTCCTCAGGAACCCCTGTGTGTTGGATGGACAGGTGAAAGACCACAATATATCTATCCCACAGCCCTCTTCCCTGGCCCTTCCCTTCAGAGATCAAACCCATCCCTGTTTTTTATCTCAGAGCTGCATGGTGGAGCTCTAACTGACTCCAGATGTGCGGAACCCCAGTGACCCAGCTCAAAAACTGTTAAGTCATAGTAGCATCTGGCCTATGCCAAACAGCCTGGGTTACATGATACTGACACCTCCCCCATCCACCCATTGCAGGTTTTTTTATACTGCATTTAGTGTGTGCTAGAAGAACTCTGATGTTCATGGATGTTTTTGTCTGGAATAAAATGTACAGGCCAGTGTGTGTGTTAATACATCCCTATGCCCTTACCACAATGCCTTACCATTCCACTACAGGCACCATCTCATCATCCGGCTGGTTCCCCACAACATGGTCAATGAAGTTCAGTAATCCACTGGGTCTGTAACGTTAGATAAGGCTTCACAGTGATGTCAACTGTTTAACTGAAACACTCAAATTCTGTCTTGTTTACAATGGTCTGTAAAGAGCACTCTAATCTCTAACACCAGATAAAATAGTTCATACTCACAGCTTGGCCAACAAGGGGTCCCGGTGGAGAGGAGTATGGAACCCTGGGAGGAACAGCCCATTGTAGGCAGTCCTCTCCACAAATGTGTGTGTGGTGTCCCCATACTATAGAGATATAAGAGAACATCCCAAATCTTGAGCATACTGTAAATCTCCTTTTTGGCACTCAGATTCACCAGATATTGATCGTCTTACCGTCTGGAGAACAGCTAGTTTTACCCTGCCATATTTGTCCTCCAGTACATAGGGCTCTTTCACTATGATGGCACCACGCTCTCTGGCTTTCTGAAGAGTATAATAGACAGATAAACATATGCATGTGATGAAGATCCAGGAAGATTAAAAAATTATAATATTTTCAATAAATCAAAGAAAACGATTGCAATCCAACAGAATATTTTTAACCCATCTCATTAGGAAAGAGGCATTCTCCTCATTCCAGAAAGAGCAGTGACATTGGTTTAAATGGTAAGACTGCTATGGTACCTGCACAAGGTAATCACAGTTCTCCACAGTGAATGCAATGTCCTTGGCTCCATCCCCATGTTTGACCAAATGCTCCCCCATTTCTGAATAAAAGAGGTGGACAAAAGTATACTCAAATCGGAGTGAGTGAAGTAGCACACTAGTCAGTGACAGCCAATCTCATCATATCTAACCACATGAAGGATGACATTTTTGTGTCATACTGTACCTTTGTTTCCAGGATTGAGAGCGGATGCGAATACATAAATAATCTGGGAAAGAAAAAGAGCCAAAAAGTTACAAGTTACATGTATCAAGTTACCTCACTATTATAAACATGTGCCATAACAAATTCAGAATGCCGCAACTCTGCTCACCTTGTCTTGTTTGACCACATGGGACACCACATCCCGGCAGCCTGTCTCTAAACCCTGATAGGCCAATGGTTCAAATCCAAGCTTGTTACAATAGTAAGATGCTGCCTGTTGAAACAGAAGAAAAAACTCTATTGCCACTCACAATCAATCCCCAAGCAATACAATATTTGTACATTTACTATCAGGAAAAAAAAACGTAATAATAGTGTGTTGTGAACTGTAAAGGACTGTGGTGGGGGCGCCACCTCCTGGTGATGGTGTGGAAAACCTACAGTTTCTGGATCAAATTAAGAGCAGGAAGAATGGTGAGGTCTACTCTGAGGTTGCATGCCTATTTCCCCCCACCCCTTTAAGAGAGCCAATAACCACCCCTCAGTGAATACTCCTTTAACTTGGAGAAAGTTCAGGAAAATATTTACCACATGCAAAAAAAGTGAAAAACAACCATAATGGCACATGATTCTCATACCTGTTTGGCATTTCCAACCCAGAATGTGATGTGGTCGAAACAGACGAACTTGCCGTGGTCGTGCTATGAACAAATCCAGGACAATTTAATACTGGTATGTAGGAGGGGGGGGGGGGGGGGGGGGGGGGGGGGGGACACTTAGCATCAGCCCATTCATTCATTTATGACATAGCAATTATAAATTCTTAGATGTAAGATAAATATTATTGTACATTTAAACATCTTGGTAGGCTATTCACACATTTTAAATAAATGTTTAAGTTTCTCAACTACTGAATCATACTTTGAACTTGTTGAAAGTCCTGATAATATTTATGTGTTCATTTAAATGTCTATGGGCAATTCAAAAATATTAGTAATTAAAAAACTAACCTTTTCACCTCTGTCCATGTAGGTAGTCTAAATAGATAGATACCAAACATTACACATCAGCATTAACGTTAAAGACCATTCTTTCAATAGCTCAAAAATCTTGTAATGCGAAATTGAAATAAGACATTGAATAAGACAATTTGAGTAAATATATATTTTATCTTACCATCCTGTACCCTTAGCCTTTCAACTGCTTGAAAAGAAAATCGGTACAATAAAGTCGAGTGTTTAAACGTTCAGAATCAAGTTCGAACTTCCACGCCCCCGGTCTTCGAGGAGGAGGAGAGTGGGAGCGAGGGAGAAAGACAGAGAGAAAGATAGAGAGAATAACAGTGATGCTCACTTTAGGTAACACAATCATGTCGCATCATAATTTACATAAACAAATCATAGTTATCGAACGCTTGACTCTGCATAGAGATTTGAAGACATTTTATACCAAACGTTTATATTGAGTGAATCACATAACTTATAGGTGTGTACATCACATATAATATCAGAAAAGCACGCACTTACCTTCTCTACTCAAACACACTTCTCTACTCAAACACACTTACCTTCTCTACTTATGTTATATTTCAAACTGAAATGCAAAGACACAGACATAATGCACTCCCAATCATTTCAACAGTCAGGCCGGCCATGTGTTTGTATTTAGTCTCGAGAGGAGGTTCACTCATTGAGGTTTCCTATTGGCTGTTCGTTGGGAAGTATGTTGGAGTCAGTTATCCACAATTTTGACATGAAACAAGTTTATGCTTATTGTGGACCATTGCAGTAATTACTATTGGTAGGCTACAATAGCCCCCCTCCCCTTTTCACAATCAGTGGCCTAATCTGTTAATTAATTAGTATGTATGAGAAAGTGTTTTTTACCTCTTGCATCATTCTTTATAAATCCTTTATCATCAACATGTGTATGAAAATGGTTCTTCCATAAATGTTCATTGATCTATTTGTGTGTGTGAATACAATGTACATTTGCCCAATGTGCCAATATTGACAGCCCGCACAACTGATTTACTTAGTAGTGAATATGATACACTACAACACTACAGTTCTTCTCCTCAAGTGACCTATTAGTCTCAAAATGTGATGGGAATAAATTGTTTAAATTCCTGCATAAATGGGGACACCATGTAACCCTAGTGTGGACATGTAATGGGATGGCTGCTGAAAAATGTATTATTCCTACAGAAGATGACATTTGACAGATTGTCAAATTTCACTACAGCAGAAATAGACACCGATTGAGCTATTCATTGTTTCCTAGATAGTGAGCAGCTTAAGTTTCATAGAGTCAACCAGATCGACACAACAAGAGGTTGCACCTTGTCAAAGCCATGTGGCTTTATGTCCCAATGGGGGTGACATCAAATACATCAATGAAACAATGCATTTCATAACTCTGTAATTCCCTTCAAGCATAGGGTCATTACACTGACTGACCCCTTGTATTCATAGGACTCAGTTTTTGAGAAATAAGTGACACTATCCGACAGGTGGTCAGAATGTTGGGCCAGTTACCAAAAGGTTGCTAGTTCGAATCCCGAGCCGACTAGGTGAAATCTGTCAATCTGCCCTTGAGCAAGGCACTTAACCCTGATTGCCCCAGGGTTGCCATCAATAATGGTTGATCTCTGGCCGTGACCCCAGTCCCAGGGCGAGTGGTATATGCAAAAAACGAATGACCATTTCCCCCCAACACACTTATACAGGTTATACACATGTACATGTGTGAAACAAGACAAATATAGGGAAAGGGGGGATACCTAGCCAGTTGTACAACTGAATGTCTTCAACTGAAATGTGTCTTCCCCATTTAACCCAACCCGTCTGAATCAGAGAGGTGAGGAATATAAGCAACCCCTATTTGACATTTGACCGTGCAAGCTCTCTGGTGTAACAATATGTACCCAATGTGTACCCGATGTGAGTAAGACCTTTAAACAGGTTAACATTCACAAGGCCGCAGGGCCAGATGGATTACCAGGACGCATACTCAAGAGCATGCTCTGAACAACTGGCAAGTGTCTTCACTGACATTTTCAACCTATCCCTGATCCAGTCTGTAATATCTACATGTTTCAAGCATGTCCCTGTGCTCAAGAGTGCCAAGCTAACCTGTCTAAATGACTATCGCCCCATGCACTCACATTTGTAGCCATGAAATGCATTGAAAGGCTGGTCACGACTATTTGCGTTGACCCCCTTTTTCTTTGCACTTACTCTCTTGCACTGGCTCTATGCACACTCACTGGAATCTACCCACACACTCACACATACTACACTGACACCCAACACACACACACTTTCCCACTCTTCATATACGCTGCTGCTCCTCTGTTTATTATCTATTCTGATTGCCTAGTTACTTTTAGCCCAACCTACATGTAAATATTACCTCAATTACCTCATACCCCCCTGTACATTGACTCGGTACAGATCCTCCTTGTATATAGTCTCTTTACTGTTCTTTTATTCTGTAACTATTGTGTAACCTTTTTTATTTGTAGCAAATGTTTCTTACTTTTTAACTCTGCATTGCTGGGAAAGGGCTAGTAAGTAAGCATTTCACAGTAAAGTCTACACCTGTTGTGTTCAGCGCATGTGATAAGTACAATTTGATTTGATTTGATTAATGAAAGTCCAATGTCACACTAATTAGCATTTGACACCCTCCCTCTGCAACTGTCCCTGATGTGGTTGGTTTTTCTTACCAATACCAGGAGGCCTTTTGCTGTCAAGAGATGCAATTAGAGACAGTAAATGATGATGGTGCTGCTTACACAACAGTGTGATGTTGGAGTGGTAGATGGTTACTCTTCATATTCTGTACATTAAAGAGATTCTCTGGTACTTTTGTATACTTTTTAGCCAGAAATTCTAAAACTAGTGCTCACGAGCAAAAGGTGGTCCCCGAAATTTGCGTACTACGTCACATATTTGCAGATATGTGCACCACATCATTGCTCTCTCTCTCTCTCGCACTGCTGTGTGTGCATTTTGCTAGCTGTCACTCAAATGGCGAGGGGCTGAAGCTCATTGGCTGGAACTTGAATTGCTGGGGGGGTGGCCCACTTGTAGGGAAAATGGCACTGCACAGCTAGGGATTTCATGGCTAATTGAAGTAAAACAGTAATTCTGCTCATAGATAATGCATGTATTAACTACAAATTGGCACACCTAGCCCAAAGCGGGAGGTTTAAAAAACACTTTCTAGTCACTAAAGTTACGGAGCATGCCTTTAAAAAAAGAAGGATTGTTCATGGTTTAGAAACAATGCCTACTGATTACAGCTTATTCTATGTTTTAAGTCAACTGATCGAGAAAAGGCACAAATATTACATTATTGTCTAATTCACATACGATATATAACGACATAATCCAAATACATAATCCAAAAATGTTCAATACAGGCAGTTTAGGAAAAACGAAAACAGTAGAAGTCGGAAGTTAACATACACCTTAGCCAAATACATTTAAACTCCGTTTTTCACAATTCCTGACATTTAATCGGAGTAAAAATTCCCTGTCTTAGGTCAGTTACGATCACCACTTTATTTTAAGAATGTGAAATGTCAGAATAATATGATTTAGTTCAGCTTTTTATTTCTTTCATCACATTCCCAGTGGGTCAGAAGTTTACATACACTCAATTAGTATTTGGTAGCATTGCCATTAAATTGTTTAACTTGGGTCAAACGTGTCGGGTAGCCTTCCACTAGCTTCCCACAATAAGTTGGGTGAATTTTGGCCCATTCCTCCTGACAGAGCTGGTGTAACTGAATCAGGTTCGTAGGCCTCTTTGCTCGCACACGCTTTTTCAGTTCTGCCCACATATTTTCTATAGGATTGAGGTCAGGGCTTTGTGATGGTCACTCCAATACCTTGACTTTGTTGCCACAACTTTGGAAGTATGCTTGGGGTCATTGTCCATTTGGAAGACCCATTTGCGACCAAGCTTTAACTTCCTGACTGATGTCTTGAGATGTTGCCTCAATATATCCACATAATTTCCCTTCCTCATGATGCCATCTATTTTGTGAAGTGCACCAGTCCCTCCTGCAGCAAAGTACCCCCCCACAGCATGATGCTGCCACCACCGTGCTTCACAGTTGGGATGGTATTCTTCGGCTTGCAAGCCTCCCCTTTTTTCCTCCAAACATAACAATGGTCATTATGGCCAAACAGTTCTATTTTTGTTTCATCAGACCAGAGGACATTTCTCCAAAAAGCACACTCTTTGTCCCCATGTGCAGTTGCAAACCATGATCTGGCGTTTTTATGGCGGTTTTGGAGCAGTGGCTTCTTCCTTGTTGAGCAGCCTTTCAGGTTATGTCGATATAGGACTCGTTTTACTGTGGATATAGATACTTTTGTACCTGTTTGTACCAAAGTACGTTCATCTCTAGGAGACAGAACGCATCTCCTTCCTGAGCGGTGTGACGGCTACGTGGTCCCATGGTACTTATACTTGCGTGGTACCTTCAGGCGTTTGGAAATTGCTCCCAGGGACGAACCAGACTTGTGGAGGTCTACAATTTATTTTCTGAGGTCTTGGCTGATATTTTTTGATTTTGCGATGATGTCAAGCAAAGACGCACTAAGTTTGAAGGTAGGCCTTCAGGTACACCTCCAATGGACTCAAATGATGTCAATTAGCCTATCAGAAGCTTCTAAAGCCATGACATCATTTTCTGGAATTTTCCAAGCTGTTTAAAGGCACAGTCAACTTAGTGTATGTAAACTTCTGACCCACTGGAATTGTGATACAATGAATTATAAGTGAAATAATCTGCCTGTAAACAATTGTTGGAAAAATGACTTGCATTATGCACAAAGTAGATGTCCTAACCAACTTGCCAAAACTCTAGTTTGTTAACAAGAAATTTGTGGAGTGGTTGAAAATGACTCCAACCTAAGTGTATGTAAACTTCCGACTTCAACTGTATTAACATCAATTTGATAGCTTGGGTCATTTGCAAAAACCCAAGTCAGAATGAGACAATTGGGCGTGAAATGCTCACATTTGATTTAATTTGATTTAATCTTTATTTAATTAGGCTAGTCAGTTAAGAACAAATTCTTATTCACAATGACGGCCTACCAAAAGGCAAAAGACCAACTGCGGGGATGAGTCTGGGATTTAAAAAATAAAGAAATAGAAAATATAGGACAAAACACACATCACAACAAGAGAGACACCACAACACTACATGAAGAGAGACCTAAGCCAACAACATACAGTGGCATGCGAAAGTATTCACCCCCTTTGGCATTTTTCCTATTTTATTGCCTTACAACATGGAATAAAATACATTTTTGTGGGGTTTGTATCATTTGATTTACAGAACATGCCTACCACTTTGAAGATGCAAAATATTTTTTTATGTGAAACAAACAAGAGATAAGACAAAAAAAATGAAACCTTGAGCGTGCATAACTATTCATCCCCCCCCCCCCCCCCCCCCAAAGTCAATACTTTGTAGAGCCACCTTTTGCAGCAATTATAGCTGCAAGTCTCTTGGGTATGTCTCTATAAGCTTGGCACATCTAGCCACGCTGATGTTTGCCCATTCTTCAATGCAAAACTTCTCCAGCTCCTTAAAGTTGGATGTGTTCCTCTGGTGTGCAGCAATCTTTAGGTCATACCACAGATTCTCAATTAGATTGTGGTTTTCACTTTGACTAGGCCATTCCAAGACATTTAAATGTTTCCCCTTAAATCACTCGAGTGTTGCTTTAGCAGTATGCTTAGGGTCATTGTCTCAAATCTCTGGAAGACTGAAACAGGTTTCCCTCAAGAATTTCTCTGTATTTAGCGCCATCCATCATTTCTTCAATTCTGACCAGTTTCCCAGTCCCTGCTGATGAAAAACCTCCCCACAGCATGATGCTGCCACCACCATGCTTCACTGTGGGGATGGTGCTCCCGGGGTGATGAGAGGTGTTGGGTTTGCGCCAGACATAGCATTTTCCTTGATGGCCAAAAAGCTCAATTTTAGTCTCATCGGGTTTGTTGTGGTGCCATATTCTTTTTGTTTTTTAATAATGTATTTAATGGTGCTATGTGGGATGTTCAAAGTTTCTGATATTTTTTTGTAACCCAACCCTTATCTGTAGTTCTCCACAACTTTGTCCCTGACCTGTTTTGAGAGCTCCTTGGTCTTCATGGTGCCGCTTGCCTGTTGGTGCCCCTTGCTTAGTGCTGTTGCAGACTCTGGGGCCTTTCAGAACAGGTGTATATATACTGAGATCATGTGACAGATCATGTGGCACTTAGATTGCACACAGGTGGACTTTATTTAACTAATTATGTGACTTCTGAAGGTTGCACCAGATCTTATTTAGGGGCTTCATAGCAAAGGGGGTGAATACATATGCACCACCACTTTTCCGTTTTTTGTTTTTATAGTTTTTTGAAACAATTAATTTTTTAAATTTCACTTCACCAATTTGGACTATTTTGTGTATGTCCATTACATGATATCCAAATAAAAATCAATTTCAATTACAGGTTGTATTGCAACAAAATAGGAAAAATGCCAAGGGGGTGAATACTTTTGCAAGACACTGTTGCATGGCAGCAACACATGACAACACAGCTTGGTAGTCTTTGAATGAAGAGATGGAGACAAAACTGTCCAGTTTGAGTGTTTTTTTGCAGCTCGTTGCAGTCGCTAGCTGCAGCAAACTGAAAACAGGAGCAACCCAGGGATGTGTGTGCTTTGGGTACCTTTAACAGAATGTGACTGGCAGAAAGCGTGTTGTATGTGGAGGATGAGGGCTGCAGTAGGCATCTCAGATAGGGGGGAGTGAGGCCTAAGAGGGTTTTATAAATAAGCATCCACCAGTGGGTCTTGGAACGGGTATACAGAGATGACCAGTTTACAGAGGAGTATAGAGTGCAGTGATTTGTCCCATAAGGAGCATTGGTGGCAAATCTGATGGCTGAATGGTAATGAACATCTAGCTGCTCAAGAGCACACTTACCTGCCGATCTATAAAGTACGTCTCCGTAATCTAGCATGGGTAGGATGGTCATCTGAATCCGGGTTAGTTTGGCAGCTGGGGTGAAAGAGGAGCAATTACGATAGAGGAAACCAAGTCTAGATTTAATCTTAGCCTGCAGCTTTGATATGTGCTGAAACAAGGACAGTGTACAGTCTAGCCATACTCCCAAGTCCTTGTATGAGGTGACTACCTCAAGCTTTAAACCCTCAGAGGTAGTAATCACACCTGTGGGGAGAGGGGCATTCTTCTTACCAAACCACATTACCTTGGTTTTGGAGGTGTTCAGAACAAGGTTAAGGGCAGAGAAAGCTTGTTGGACACTAAGAAAGCTTTGTTCTAGAGAGTTTAACACAAACTCCGGGGAGAGGCCAGCTTAGTACAAGACTGTATCATCTGCATATAAATGGATGAGAGAGCTTCCTACTGCCTGAGCTATATTGTTGATGTAAATTGAGAAGAGCTTGGGGCCTAGGATCGAGCCTTGGGGTACTCCCTTGGCGACAGGCAGTGGCTGAGACAGCAGATGTTCTGACTTTATACACGGCACTCTTTGACAGAGGTAGTTAGCAAACCAGGCCAAAGACCCCTTAGAGACACCAATAAACCTTAGCCGGCCCACAAGAATGGAATGGTCTACAGGATCAAAAGCTTTGGCCAAGTCAATAAAAATAGCAGCACAACATTGCTTAGAATCAAGGGCAATAGTGACATCATTGACAACATTTAAGATTGCAGTGACACATCCATAACCTGAGCAGGAGCCAGATTTCTTACCAGAGAGAATACTATAGACATCAAGAAAGCTAGTCAGTTGATTAACACTTTTGATAAACAGGGCAAAATAGAAATTGGCCTATAAGAGTAGTGTTCTTGCTCCTGTTCCCTCATGTCTAAGTCAATGGATCACTTGGATCCCCCATGGCTCCTGAAAGTATCAAATCAAATTGTATTGGTCACATACACGTGTTTAGCAGGTGTTATTGCGGGTGTAGCGAAATGCTTGTGTTTCTAGATCCAGCATTGCAGTAATATCTAACAAGTAATATCTAACAATTTCACAACAATACACACAATGTTCACAAATCTAAGTAAAGGGATGAAATTAAAAATATATAAATATATGGACGAGCAATGTCAGAGCGGCATAGACTAAGATACTGTAGTATAGAATACAGTATATACATATGAGATGAGTAATGCAAAATACATGTACGTATGTAAACATTATTAAAGTGATTAGTGTTCCATTATTAAAGTGGCCAGTGATTTCAAGTATATATATATAGGCAGCAGCCTCTAATGTGCTAGTGATGGCTATTTAACAGTCTGATGGCCTTTAGATAGAAGCTGTTTTTCAGTCTCTCGGTCCCTGCTTTGATGCACCTGTACTGACCTCGACTTCTGGATGATAGCGGGGTGAACAGGCAGTGGCTCGGGTGATTTTTTGTCCTTGATGATCTTTTCGGCCTTCCTGTGACATCGGGTGAGGTACAGTATCTGTATGACGGTCCAGTGACTTAGTGAATTGGGACTTAGCCTAGTTATTCAGTTAGACTGTGTTACAAATGCTGTTATTATTTCTAAGTCTAAAGTATCCAAACTATTAAAAAATACAAATGTGATTGTTCCCTTTAAACACAAAGGCCTGTGACAAATTCCAGGTTTGTGAGAACTATTCATATAACTGAATATAAGGCAGATTGCAGTGTATTCCTATGACATCTTGACCCCCTGGGGGAAATAAGCAACACCTCAGGCAATTAAGACCCTTGTAGTCACAGGGCTTAGAGAACAGTGTATAGTCACAGAGTTTACAGATCAGTGTATATATTTAGTGCAGGAGAACAAGACAGCAGCACAGACCAAGCACAGAGTTGAGGTATAACAATGAGTGAGTTATCTTCAGATAAACCACCACAGCAACTGGATGCAGGGACACCAGGAGAACAGGATGGAGCGGAGTCTCTTGACAAAGCAGTTGACGTTTCTCGACCCATCTCTCTCCTAGTTAATTCTGTCAAACTCAGTGACGAAGGCTTGGAGGACTGCATCCCTGCAGAGAGGACTACTCAAGCAAAGATGCAGTCTGTTTTCCAGCAGGTGCGCAAGCAGGTCAAATCCTAGCTGAGCATGAACGTCCCAAGGGATGGCATTCGGGAACTAGTTCAGAAGGTCAAAAGCAGAGAGCTGGAGATGGCATAGGTGAACGGCCCCAATGACACTGAGAAGGCAGGTGCAGAATTTTGGAAGATGAGTGTACAGGTGAGATGGATGTCAAAAGGGAGGAGCTTATAGCGTTTTTTCAACAGGAGCTGGAGGCCAGTAAAGAGGTAATGAGGGGTGAGTTTAAAGAGCAGATAACCCAACTGCGGATAGAAATGCAAGTCTACACAGGCCAGATTCTGAAGGGTCTGGAGTTCAAGGTGCAGAACAGGCAAACATACTCCCACAGTGTACTGTGTATCAAGCAGAACAGTCAGAGACCAGAGGTCTTGAGAAGAAGAAGTTTCCAGCAGCACCCTTACTGGGCCCTGGTAAGACCAGAGTTCTGAGCAGAACCATGACAAATCTCACTCCCAAGACATGTCCCCCGATTGTCCTCTTGCCATGCTCTAAATCAGAGACCTTGATCTCCTCCATGGAGAACAGTACTCTGCTTCTCCTCAAGGATCCAGACTTCTTTGTTCTCCTATCTCTGAACACCTGTCACGACTTCCGCCGAAATTCGGTCCCTCTCCTTGTTCGGGCTGCGTTCGGCGGTCGACGTTACCTGCCACCGCCGATCCACTTTTCATTTTCCATTTGTTTTGTCTTAGTCTTACACCCAATTACCTGTTCATTATTTAACCCTCTGTTCCCTATGTTTGTTTGTGAGTGATTGTTCTTTGTAAATCGGTCCGTTATTGTGGGCTCGTATATTTGCCTTGTATTTTTGAATTTTGAGTAAAGTACGTTGATTACTCATGTCAGCTGTCCTGTGCCTGACTCTCTTCACCAGCTACACACAGGACCCCATTACAACACATCAGTCCTGTGGACCTCTACCCCTACCTGCCCTTCTCATAAGCTGCCTTATTTGATGTCAGTGCAGCCAGCCACACAGACCTATTGAGTTGGTGGGCTCAACATCAGGTGGGATGCAGTTGTTAACATTATATATTCACTATAAGTGAAATAGTACTTTCACTTATGTTGCAAATAAATGTTGCATATTAGGTTGCATATAAACGTCTACAGAAAAGAAAGAAATGCCAATGGCGGAGGTGTTGCTGTTTATATTCAGAACCACAGTCCTGTGAAGCTTAGAGAGGATCTCATGTTAAATAATGTTGAAGTAATATGGCTACAGGTTCATCTGCCTTACCTAAAGCTAATTTTTGTGGGACATTGCTATAGACCACCACGTGTTAACAGTCAGTGTCTGGATAACATGTGTGAAATGCTTGATAATGTATGTGATATCAACATAGAGTTATATTTTCTGGGTGATTTAACTATTGACTGGCTTTCATCAGGCTGCCCACTCAAGAAAAAGCTTCAAACTGTAAACAGTGTCTGCAACCTGGTTCAGGTTATCAGTCAACCTAAAAGGGTAGTTACAAACAGCACAGGAATTAAATTATCAACATGTACTGATCACTGATTTACTAATGCTGCAGAAATGTGCTTTAAAGCAGTATCCAAATCCATTAGATGTAGTGATCACAATATAATAGCCGTATCTAGGAAAACCAAAGTTCCAAAGTCTGGGCCTGATTTAGTGTCTCTCACAGTTGAAGTGTACCTATGATAAAAAATTACAGACCTCAACATGCTTTGTAAGTAGGAAAACCTGCAAAATCAGCAGTGTATCAAATATTTGTTCTCCCCACTGTAACTGCCTTAATGTTGCTGGACCCCAGGAAGAGTAGCTTCTGCTAACAGTTTAATATCATTAGCACAAAACACTTCACAAGGTGAACAATAAACACAGATATATTGTTCAAAACAGCCATTAAAAACAACCCATTGCTCACTCTGCTTTACATCCTTGTTTTCATGTGCAATTTCACGTGTCACAACTCAACCATATTAGCTAAACTGACTGGTCTCCATCATAGAAGGCCCTTTACCATAGACAGCTGTTGTCTACTATATTTTTCTTGTCAAATCTTTTACTTGAAACAGTCAATAAAACTTAGAAGGCAAATTTATGTTGTCTTTTATTTCATACAAATTCTGAATTGATGCCAATTGTTAAAATAGCTTAAAATTGGGTATCAGTGACAATGCAAGTTAGCATACACATTCAGTGGTTAGGTTACTAAAATGACAAATACATATATTTTACCCATCAATAACCGATTTCCAAAAGTACATAGGCTGCACCTTTAAAATCCTGTTGATGTGGCATGTGAAAACTGTTGCTGAGTCATCCTCTCATTTCAGGATTATGGGTGGGCTATATATTTAAATAATTTCAGTCAGTTGCATTTTAGCTCACCCTTTTCCTAACCAATACCTAATTCTCATAACGGAAAGTAAATGAACATATTTCGTACTGTAGTACCAAAGTTTTCTATAACTGAACCAAGATAGAACAAAGCCTGTCGTTTCCAATGGGAACAAACGAGCCATAGTGGTAGAACAAGCAAGGAGGGGGGTAGGGCCAAGCACGAGCTAGTGAGATCCTATTGGCGCGTTCTAGCATCATCTACATATTTCCGTTAGGGAACGCCAACTCTGTGAAGTTTGCGTGTGCGACGACTCAATTCACCTTTGCACTCCTTCTAAACAATAAGAATATAGGGTAGGGTATAGTCTTCAAACCTTAGTCAACTCTGTTCATAACAGATTTTAGTTTGGGAACAGAAAACTGTATTGAGATCAAATGTTTCATCGATGAGAAAATGTGCATAATTTCAGCCAAAATTAATCTCGTTCCAGGTTCTCCTTCTGCCCACCAGTGGGCTTCCTTTTCACTACCATATTTGGTAGTGAGTGGAAACACCAAGCGGATGTTTCAAATTTATACATCCAGTGAAATTTCTGTCTCATCGTTCTGTCTCATCGTCTCATCTGTGGTACTACGGTGTGTAACCGCAGTCTGAATCTGGAAATTGACGTTGATTGGTTCAAATGGTTTCGCGGCTCGCGCTGAGGGTGCAGGAGGATTTCTTTCTTCAACTTCTGCTGCCATCTGCTGACTAAAGTTGGGATTTGCAAACTGCTCTGTTACCTCTTTTTGGTCAGCAGATGGCAGCTTCATAAAATACATGTATTTTCATCAACAGAAAAGGTTCTGCTGGAAATGTAATTGGAGTAGGTGTTTCAATTTGTAGTTTGTATTTGCAACATGAAGTAATGACTTTATACTACTTTATACTTTATATCGAATCCCCGAGCTGACAAGGTACAAATCTGTCGTTCTGCCCCGGAGCAAGGCAGTTAACCCACTGTTCCTCAGGCGCCGAAGACGTGGATATCGATTTACACCATGCCCAAACCGGACGCTATTTAGGCAGCACCCGCACCTCTCTGATTCAGAGAGGGTTGTGTTAAATGCGGAAGACACATTTCAGTTGAAGGCATTCAGTTGGACAACTGACTAGGTATCCCCCCTTTCCCCATCTGTCCCAAGCTCCCTGCTTGCCTTAGCTCGCACATGAAGCTAACTTACATTGAGGCACCTGTCAGGAAGAAAGGATGGGGGAAGGGGCTATATGGCGGTGGTTTGTTGTCTCTACAGGCCCTAGGATTCACGATGCAGGAGAATGGAAGGGTGCATGTGAGAGGAAGGAGGTGTAGACAGAGCATAGCATCACACCAAGTAATAACTGAGGCAGCTTTGTTCTGTTATATTTGTGTAGCAATGGCCCCTATTGATATCTGCTCAAATCGAGGAAACTGTCAAGGGTACCTGGCAAGGGTTAGAGACAATAATGTTAATGGTGTTGCTTGAGGTCTACAGGGTGAGACATGGTGAGAAATATGGAAGAACACCGATATATATTATAATGATCTATCTAAGTCATAGCCTCGGAAGCCCAGGCTTTTCACTTCAACGAGATGAGATATGGAAGGCTGGCCATGTGAGACTATCTAAATTTCCTGAATAAGTCCAATTCGTATATATCAGAACTTATCATTTGAGTTTAGGGACAATTGGTTTAAAGTTTAAAAAATTCAAGAGTTCTCCTTTTTTGAATGTTTTTGCATGATCCGAGCACCTGAATGCATCCAGCTGAACTGGCACTGGGTATGGGCAATGACAGGAGATGCATTTAAGTCTGTAACGGGCATGGGGGGCCGTGTGCCCAGAGGCACCCCTCTCTCACAATGGATGGGATAGAAGATGTTGTGAAGAGAAGCTTTGTACCCCAGGGAGGATGAGCTCTGAGCGCCCAAATCCGGGGGACCATGAGCCGAGCACATTCAGTTCTGGCCAAGGCGCGCTGTCATCGGAAGCATCGCATCTCTGCTAACGATGTCCACCCAAAGCAATGCTAATTAACATCTGTATGCCTTGGTTATTTGACATTTCTTAATATTATAAGGAATCTAGTCATCACTCAGTCATCACTCAGTCATCACTCAGTATAGTTCAGTAATAATAGAAGTCAGCAGGGCTTCAAACATTAAAAAAATATTTTTATGACCAGGTTGATTTTTCATCCATCCCTGCCCAATGATTTTGAAAACCAAGGTGTAAAAACAGGAAAGCTCGCTGAAGACCACATGGTCATTAACTGACAGGATGAGGGATCCAGGCGGCACCGTGTCTGTCCATCCGTATTACCCCGCTTCCCCATTGTTCATTTCCCTCAAACCACATATGCACTTCCTCTTTTTTGAACCTTTTTAACTGCTTATTGATGTTTATTGCAAAGTTAAAACTGATGACAAAGTTATTGGTGTTGTGTTGGTGTTGACGTGTTGTATTGACATGGGAGAAGAGTGATTTTACTGCTCCCTTCCTTCATACAAGAGTTGCTTTCTTTAAAAAAAAGATCCCCCGAAGCTTTTTTTAATGGGGCATGATTTTTACCTTCTCAATCATATTTGAAAAGTGACAAATATATCAAATTATCAGCAAAGAACACAGATCATTAATGAGTCAAGCTTTATTCTATGCATATCTAATTTGGACTTTACTAATTATCATACACCCACACCACCAATGGATGATCAGGTCCTATTAAAAGCTCACTAGAAGGACAATTAGAAGGACAATGAGGAAGGAAGTCCCCCATTTTGAGGTCAATCAGTGTCACGCCCTCTGTGTTTATATCAGTCTCTTCTACAACACAGCTGTCTCTCAGGAATACACACGTTGTACTCTCTGTTGTGTAGAAAAAGCATGTTATATTTGACTGAGATAGGTAGTATTATTGCTGAGTTTATGACGCTGCTTAAAATGTAGAGTATTCTACTTTCCTGTAAAATGTCCATCATCAGAATTCTTCTAGAGGTGAACACTATTTACATTTAGTGTTTTATGCTTCACTTATTGTACTACAACATGAAAGGGTCTTAGTCTTCATGGTTTATATCCTCTTATGCACTCATCGAACTGACTGAAATCCTTCTCACCCAAACAGACCTGTATGATACTGGGTGGTATAAGGTGTGGTCCTGGGCCTGAACAAAACAAGAAGTCAAAACAATGTTGGTCCATTCAGAGAATCGGCTTTAATTAGATACCTGTTTGTGAATTTTCAGATCTCCCACCCAGTGAAGGCCCAAACGGCCAAACTACCATTATCATTCCAATGCTACGGCCTTACTGTAAACAGTACACATGTCTTGACCATCTGACCTGTATTGTAAAATGTGTTGGTGTAACAGGTTAGTGAGGGCAGGGCACTTCCTGGTCGAGCAGGACAGGTGATTCTGTAATGGATCACTACTCAACACACAGCCTTGGGGCACAGAGACTATCTGGAAAAACAACTTCTTTACATTACACTTCTAGAAAGAAACACAGTACAGTGTACTACAGAGAAAAACAAACAAATAGAGAGAGAGAGTGAGAGATCGAGAGAGGGAGGGAGGAGAAGGGAAGAGAATGGTTCTAGACTGTAACATCATGTGTGTGTATTGGCCATCCAGTGGCCCTCCTTTCCATTGTAATGCAGAAAGACCTGCATTTTTCAATTAGCTCAGAGTACAGGATCTTTAATTGCCATCTTTGTTTGGGTTTAAATCCCAATCATTGAGTGATAGTTGACAATTTGCTGGACATGTTGTGCTTTTTTTAACTCTCCCCCATCCTCTAATAAATTACACTATCTTCATTTTTCAACATCCATTGGCCATTATGGTTTTTATTTTAGTCACCATTCATCAAAGCACGAGTGTCTCACAGAGAAGACAGACAGTAGTACCATGACAGTATTATTTAAGAATGGTTATTCCTATCGATCATTATCAATGGAGCTTTGTGTTAATGTTTTGCTCTGCAAACCGATTTCAAAACTATAGTGACATCTATAAATGAAACATTGGGTCATATGAAAAACCTCATCTTCAAATAAGCGACAGGAGTGTTGAGATAAACTTGCGGTATTGATCAACAGTGATAATCTATGCCTGGGGTTCCTTTTGTCCTCTCTGACCTTTCAGAGTGTAGAGAATCAAGTCCAAACGGAGGATAGAGGAGATCTGCCCTGATAGCTCTGTGGATGGATCTGCTCTCGTGAAATGAGTTAAGGTTTGTGCTGCAGTCATAAAATGATTATGAGGGGGTCCTGACAGAGTGGACGTGGACTGTCAGACTGTATAGGGGTTCTGCCCTTTGATCCCAACAGATTGGAACCAGCCAGGTGGATTAACGGGCTCCCACCTGCCTGCCCTTTTGCTGAGGGTTGAAAAATACCAAATTAAATCCGAATTTTCTCTATCTGTGTTTTGCTCATCTATGTTTCTCCTCTTTTCATACACTCACAACCAAGCATTTTCTTGGGATATGCCACACACAGGTGAGCATGCTGGTTGTGTATCAGAGTCGGGGCTCTGGTGGGAGCATGTGTGCAGAGTGAGTGCTTCATGTACGTTAAGAACGGGGGAGAGTGATCAGAATGCATGCAACAGAGACTGATGTTGCCACACAACACAAGGCAGCTGGTAAGGCTGAAATGCGTCGGACATAGCTGAACAATTGTTCAAGCACTGCAATGGAGGCTTGCCTTGGAAAATGCCAAATTAAGTTTCCAGAATGTGTAAAGGTAAATGTCATGAAATTAGAGGAAAATTATGAAATGTAATCATGAAGACTCAAGCAGAGGTTTAAATCTTAGAGGAGATATTAGGGTGTTGAACTTTGAGGTTCCAAAAGATGAACTGTTCTCAGTGTCAGTTGTTTACTTTATCTTTGTAAGCTCTTTGAATATTTATTACACTGTGACACTGTCTGCTCTCGTTTACAGAAGGATAGACGGCTCCTTTGATCTGGGGTAAAGTTGGAGATTGTTGACATTGGTTGAGTAGGTTCCTGTGTTGTTAAAGTGTTTAACCTCAGCTAATGTACTTTTCTCTATTCTATTCAATTTAATTTAAGGGTCTTTCTGCTCGTTACAGTAGAGAAGCAGGGTTGGGTGGGGTGGGGGGGATATCTAAAATATCAAAGGATCTCACTTTGGGGGCACCTCTGTGAGAGAAGAGAGAGACAACCCACAGAGTGGAGGGGTGTGTTTAAAGGTTTGGTCAACTGCAAATAACTTGAAATATAGGCTGTACAAGCACTTCTAATGAATTACCAATATGTCCTTATAGAGGATAAAGCTAACTCAATCTTCTAGCGAGGAAATCAGACAGTTTAACCCACCCAGACAGGAAAGGTGTACCTGCTACTTTCTGGGGTCCTCTTCCAGAGCTCAGACTTGGTCATGGCGAGCCCACTTGTTTTGATGGATCAGAGGCTCTATTGTCTAGACTAGCGTGGAGCCCATACACAGACACATTAAGTTATTAACAGTGATGTGTGAGTCCTAATCCTCCAGCCAGATAGGGTTTCCCCTCAAGGACAAGCAGACATCAGTCCCCCCACAAGCCCACAGTCTCCACTCAGCCTGTTTTTATCATTAGCTAGCATACATTTATATAATCACCAATAACACACTGCTTGTGCTAGAGATCACAGTCAATATACTGTACTTCCAATTACATCACGCTTCACATCAAACCTGTGGCTTATGGTGATATCTGATGTTGGTTCTATTTTTTAAATGGCCACTCAAATCTTGTTGAATCTGTTGAATCTGACACACTCTGTCATTCTACACTTAGCTTATGTTAACTTTCCATTAGATAGATATCCTGTCCTTTCATTCTTTCTATCTATCCCTCTTTTTCTTTCCCTCCCAAGTGGGACCAAATTGTGTTCCATTAAAGTCCCCCTAACCTGATCCCCTGATCGTGGGCTACAGTAGATCCAGGGTGTTCCAGCTCACAGGTACTCCTCACCCTGTGCTAAGCATGATGACACCCCAGGCCTCTTTGATCTGTGGATGGAGTGGGGGAGGTGAGGGGTCCCTAAACCTCTGTCCTCACAGCTCACTTTAAATCAAATCAAATCAAATTTTATTTGTCACATACGCATGGTTAGCAGATGTTAATGCGAGTGTAGCGAAATGCTTGTGCTTCTAGTTCCGACAATGCAGTAATAACCAACGAGTAATCTAACCTAACAATTCCACAACTACTACCTTATACACACAAGTGTAAAGGGATAAAGAATATGTACATAAAGATATATGAATGAGTGATGGTACAGAACGGCATAGGCAAGATGCAGTAGATGGTATCTGGTACAGTATATACATATGAGATGAGTAATATAGGGTATGTAAACATAACAGTGGTATAGTTTAAAGTGTCTAGTGATACATGTATTATATAAAGATGGCAAGATGCAGTAGATGATAGAGTACAGTATATACATATACATATGAGATGAGTAATGTAGGGTATGTAAACATTATATTAAGTGGCATTGTTTATAGTGGCTAGTGATACATTTTTTTTACATCAATTTCCATTATTAAAGTGAGCTGGAGTTGAGTCACTATGTTGGCAGCAGCCACTCAATGTTAGTGGTGGCTGTTTAACAGTCTGATGGCCTTGAGATAGAAGCTGTTTTTCAGTCTCTCGGTCCCTGCTTTGATGCACCTGTACTGACCTCGCCTTCTGGATGATACGGGGTGAACAGGCAGTGGCTCGGGTGGTTGATGTCCTTGATGATCTTTATGGCCTCCTGTGACATCGGGTGGTGTAGGTGTCCTGGAGGTCAGGTAGTTTGCCCCCGGTGATGCGTTGTGCAGACCTCACTACCCTCTGGAGAGCCTTATGGTTGTGGGCGGAGCTTGTTCCATTCTCTATGGTAACTTCACCAATGGGTTTCGTGATGTAAGTCTTAGTGTGTACAGACATGCCTTTGGGAAGTGCTTTTTTAAAATGAAAATTAGAGTATTTGAGGATCTGTTTGTATTTTGATATGCCTATGTATGTGTGTAAATGTGTTATGGGCTACATTCTCTGATCTCAGTGTATTTTTTAGAACTTTATTTTGACATATGATACTGTGTGTGCATGTATGTATGTATGTATGTATGTTGAGACAGGTGGACGGGTGGACGGATGCTGGGGGGGAAGTAGGCACAGTGTTGACAGGCTGTCGAACGTGTCACATCTCTGTTTACACGCACACATTAATTACTTTGTGTTTCTGTGCACTTGGGTGTGCTCGAAATGTGTATGTGCATTTGTCACAGTGTGGGTGGGATAGGAAAGCAGGGAGATCTGAGGGGAGGTCCAGAGTAGCGGCCTGTCTGTGTTGTGTTTAGTTGTGGGGTGCTCAGATGCTCCATTTGGGTGTGGCAGCTCACACTGATGACACCACTCGAAGACAGACAACTGTTGGACTGGTGGTGAACATCGATTAAGCAGGGTATATGCTGCAGGGTTTTCTCCATTTTGGCAAGGTGACAGGTGACAGCTGTGTGACCGTTGAAGATAAACACAACCGTCCTCCCAAGCAAGCCCCCACCCTGATGAGGCGTTTCTGTTATTCATTGGGTTGGCGTCTTGAACACTGAAAAAAAGGTTGAACAACAACAAAACATGAAGGATTTCATTTAGAACACAGACAAATCTGTCATTCTGCCCCTGAACAGGCAGTTAACCCACTGTTCCTAGGCCGTCATTGTAAATAAGAATTTGTTCTTAACTGACTTGCCTAGTTAAATAAAGGTAAAAAATAAAATAAATAAATAAATAAATGTAAACATGTATAATGCACCTAAACACACACACACTCACTCAGGCACACACGCACGTGCTCACGCACACGCAATCACAGCAAGCATGTCTGTGCTTTTAAAGAGCTAACATTTGTGTTTTTGTCACTGGCTTTAGCGTTCATATCCCCACGCTGCCTTGGTCAGCTTGTATTCTGGGTGAGTTATTCCAAAGGGGCCTTACTGGCTAACACCATCAGACAAGCTGTCAGTCCAATTCGTCTCAATAACAACAACAGGTCTGGCCAGTCTTCCATGTGCAAGATTCACTACACCCTATCTTTTATTACATTATCCCTTACCAGTCATTTGTTTATAATCAGCTAATCAGGTGTAATGATCAATATGCTTAGTCTGTCAAACTTAAATGCTTGAATTTACTTGTGTCCTTTAAGGGATGAGGTTATGGCATAAGGACAGAATAACAATCATATGTGATTTATTTCATGCTTTATCATTGTCAAATATTTTCCATTTCCCCAATATGATCTCTCACACACACAAAAAGATGAATTACTTCTCTCTCTCACTATTTCACATATGTAGTTTGTTTTGGCTGTGTTAAAGGATAAAATATGAAAAACTGTAAATATATGATCCTTTCCAATAACTCTCTATCTCTCTGTCTGTCTCCCCCTCTGATCACCCCAGGAAGAGTCCTCCGCTCTTATCACCGGCGTCTGTTGGTTTGAGCATCTGCAGACACCCCACTCCTCCCCCCACCTCCTCCCCACTCAGTGCTTCTGACTGCAATCTCTTGTCAACAGGGACAAACATTGACTTGTCCTGCAGCCCAACTTCTGCCAGGATTAGCAACCTAGACCCCCTCTTCCATCCAATCTAAACTCAGTGATTATGTCCAACAGAGCTCATTACTGTCAAATCAAAGGGCCCCTTAGAGGAGTCACTCATTGGTAATTACCCCATTATTCAGCCAACATGTGGGGGCTTGGCCTGCAAACTGCTCAGTGAATACAGCCCAGTCCAGTAGAACTGGAACTAGAGGTTCCCCTACTGGTGCTATGGGGTAGACAGTGATTCACGATGTGACAATATTTGTTTTTATTTGTATGGCATGATACATGTGGTCCCTGTATTTTTTTGTTATTCGTTATTCACTGTGTATTTATTCCTTATGTCACTATATATACAGTACCAGTCAAATGTTTGGACACACCTACTCATTCCAGGGTTGTTCTTTATTTATTTTTACATTTTCTACATTGTAGAATAATAGTGAAGTTGTCAAAACTATGAAATAACACGTTAAATAAATCAAAAATATTTTATATTTGAGATTCATAAAAGTAGTCACCCTTTGCCTTGATGACAGCTTTGCACGATCTTGGCATTCTCTCAACCAGCTTCATGAGGTAGTCACCTGGAATGCAATGTATTTTCTTCTTAATGCGTTTGAGCCATCAGTTGTGTTGTGAAAAGGTAGGGGTGGTATACAGAAGATATCCCTATTGGTAAAAGACCAAGTCCATATTGTAGCAAGAACAGCTCAAATAAGCAAAGAGAAACAACAGTCTATCATTACTTTAAGACATGAAGGTCAGTCAATCCAGAAAATGTCAAGAACTTTTAAAGTTTCTTCAAGTGCAGTCGCAAAAACCATCAAGCGCTATGATGAAACTGGCTCTCATGAGGACCGCCACTGGAATTAGATTTTTTTAATTGAACCTTTAATTGAACCTTAACTAGGCAAGCCAGTTAAGAATAAATTGTTATTTAAAATGACGGCCTACCCCGGCCAAACCCTAAACCGGACACTGGCCAATTATGCACCGCCCTACGGGACTCCCAATCACAGCCTGTTGTGATATAGCCTGGAATTGAACCAGGGTCTGTAGTGACACCCCTAGCACTGAGTGCCTTAGACCGCTGTGCCACTCGGGAGCCCAGAGTTACCTCTGCTGCTGCAAAGGATAACTTATTTAGAGTTAACTTTACCTCAGATTGCAGCCCAAATAAATGCTTTATAGAGTTCAAGTAGCAGATGCATCTCGAAATCAAATGTTCAGAGGGGACTGCGCAAATCAGGCCTTATTCTACAATGTAGAAAATAGTAAAAATAAAGAAAAACCCTTGAATGAGTAGGTGTGTCCAAACTTTTGACTGGTACTGTATATATATGATTAAAAAATTGTTTTTACTCTGCATTGTTGGAAAAGGACAAGTAATTAAGCATTTCACTGTTTGTCTACACTTGTTGTTTACGAAGCAAGTGGCAAAAAAAACATTTGATGTAATAATCTCTAGACATCGTTAAGTACTACACTTTTTTTCAAACCTCTGCATGGAATATACGTTCGCAGGAGAATTTTTTTTTCCTTATCTTTCAGATCTGTATATTGGTTTTGATTGAATAGGGTCTAGTGTTTGGTGCAGGGCTGTAAACCAAGAGGAAGACATTCATGGCAGATCTGTATATTGGTTTTGATTGAATAGGGTCTAGTGTTTGGTGCAGGGCTGTAAACCAAGAGGAAGACATTCATGGCAGATCTGTATATTGGTTTTGATTGAATAGGGTCTAGTGTTTGGTGCAGGGCTGTAAACCAAGAGGAAGACATTCATGGCAGATCTGTATATTGGTTTTGATTGAATAGGGAGGGTCTAGTGTTTGGTGCAGGGCTGTAAACCAAGAGGAAGACATTCATGGCAGATCTGTATATTGGTTTTGATTGAATAGGGTCTTGTGTTTGGTGCAGGGCTGTAAACCAAGAGGAAGACATTCATAGCAGAGCTACAGCCCTCTGGGCATCCTTATCACTGAAAAAACAGGATGATGTTGAAATCCTATACTCTCTGATGAAACTAATGTGAAAGTTCACATGTGCAGAATGAATGAAGCATTAACACACCATAACGATTAATCATGAATTTCCTCAAAGACTGAACTTTGTGTGTTACTTCAAACAGAACCAAAGTTAAAGAGAATACACATACTCCTATTCCTTGAGATAAAATTCTACATAAAGATCAACAAGGAGATCCATTTCATAGATCATATTTATTTAATACAGTAGTTAGTTACACAGATGTCAAAAGCATATATGCAATACAATAAAAAATTCATGAAGTCCCCTTTCCTCCCCGGCACCAGAGGGCACTGTAAAGCCCCCACCCACTTCCCTGACAACATTTGTCAGCTGCCATCTGCCTGTCTGCCCCTGTCTCCTCCTCAAACTCTGTAATTAAGCTGCAACACCTTTCCTCCTCTTACACCCCCCCCCCCCTCCTCTGCCCAGTCTCCTACCTTCACAAACAACAACCTGAAGAAGATATGGTCTCTTTGCAAACACATTTTCCCCTCTTTTACATTTCATTCATTTAACAAGTGCTTGTAATAAAACAAAATATCAACACATCTGAAACAGCAAAAGTATGAAAATACTGTACATTTGTGATTTACCCAGTGTAAACAGGTTTGCATGTGACATACATAACAACAACAGAAAAAACCCTCTGGTCCCTTATACAGTAAAGAATAACAGGGAGAAGAGGAAAAATAGAGTCCGTCTGAAAAGTATATTTACCTTTCTGAGACGTTGTGGGGGAAAAAAAGCAGCTATATGGAGCTCAGTCAACTCTCCCCAGCTTCAGAGTCCAGTCCAGGGGTTAGAGGGAACCTTTGTAGGACTCCCTGGGCTTCTCCCCTACCCACTGAAGCACCCGTTGGGTTGAAATGGGTGAGAAATGTACATATACACAAGAATGAAAACATACTGTATATGAAAACCCATGTTTCGGAAAACAAAGTCATTGTTCATTGTCTGTTACGCCTTAAAAGCATTTGAATAACAGACACCAAAAAACTGTGTGTTTACCAGTCAGTGTTCCTGTGGTGGCAGCAGGGAACCAGCCAGCAGTCCCACTCCACCTATCCCTCCCCTCTCTTTACACTTTGGTGGCCAGAGACTGTATCTCTGACTTCTGTGTCTGGGCGCTGAGCGTGGAGGACATGGAGCTCATCTGTCCATGCATGGCCTTCTTCAGGTTGAGCAGGCACAGGCACTGGGAGCGGAAGCGTAGGTCGAAGAAGGCGTACAGGAAGGGGTTGAGGCAGCTGTTAACATAAGCCAGGCAGGTAGCATAAGGATGGGCCACCAGGAGGAAGCGCTCAAACCCACAGGAGCTGGGAGACAGGTTCAGGTAGGAGAGGGCGTCCATGCTCTTCAGCAAGTGGAATGGGGTCCAGCAGATGGCAAATACAACCACCAGGGTGGTGATGATCTTCAGCAGACGACGCTTCTTCTGGTCCTCCTTGCGCAGGTTGTTAAAGTGACGCGTGACGGTGCAGCCGATGAAGCAGTAGAAGATGGTCATGGCCAGGAACGGCAGGAGGAAGCCCAGGGCAGAGGACGACAGGCTGAGTCCTGCGATCCACAGGGACTCATGCCTCTCGTTTAGGGTGACCAGGCTGAAGTCCATGGCACAGGTGGTGCGGTTGCTGTTGATGTCGTCCACGGTGGTGCGGAACAGCAAAGTGGGCACAGCCAGCAGGCCTGAGAGGAGCCAGATGGCCCCCAGGGAGGCCAGCATTGTGCCCCGCGACCGCAGCCGGCTGCTGGACAGAGAGTGGACGATAGCCAGGTAACGGTCAAAGCTCAGGCAGGTGAGGCAGAAGACACTGGCGTACATGTTGACCAGCACCACGTAGCTGCTGATCTTACACAGGGCCACACCAAAGGGCCAGTGGTAGCCCAGTGCTGTGTACACGGCCCAGAGGGGCAGAGTGATCACAAAGGTGAGGTCAGCCAGGGCCAGGTTGCCTATGTAGACATCTGCTGCTCGGCGCTTGGACTTGGACCTCCAGACGGTGAAGATGACCACTCCATTCCCAGACAGGCCCAGGATGAAGATGAGCATGTAGAGGACAGGGATAAGGGAGTAGGATGGCTCCCACTCAGAGTAGTCACACATAGTTTCGTTGTCACCATAATCATAATCATAGGTATCTCTATACTCCACAGTGGGATCCATGTTCCAAGTCATGAGTATGAAATGGAAAATAATTTCAAACTTTTAAAATCCTTTCTGTACAGTCCAGAGCTGGTTGAGTAAAATTCAAACAAACCAAATGTCAACACTGAAAACTAGAAAAAAAGTCACGTTTAAGGAATGGTCCCCATCAGTCACTGGAGGAGAGCACAGGCAGTATGAGTGAGTGGTGCAACGCTGCCTGGCTTTTTAAACTCGGTGCTCCACACCCCTAGTTCCCTCCCTCCCAGGACGAATCCCCCTCCCCCATGAAACACTTAGCCCTGCACCCCCTCCTCTCACCTCTCTCTAGAGCAGCACACACCAGCCTTTATCCAGTTGCGATGAATCATGAAGCACGTCTGGCTTTATTCATAGCATTTGAAAATGGAATGGGAAAATATAAACTTCAATTGTCTCCCTAAAAAGTGATCTATTTTGAAATATTCTTGAAAACATTATTGTAAAGAATTTTCATCACTTTCAGTTACGATCATTGATGCTGAATAACCTTTCATTTTCAAAATAGTGCAGAAAACCCCCACATGTAAAATAATGCAACTAGACAAGCTTGTGAGACACTAGACAATTAGCTCATAGAGAAAAGTGTTACATTCAATGTAAAAAAAATGTAAATAAAAAAATAAAAAAACATGTGTTTGGTGCACCAAGCTGCCTCTGCTTTAAATTCAACAATAAATCAAACACACCTTTTCAATGCTTTTCAATTGATTTTGAGAACTATTGCTCAATCTTAAGGGTTCATGGCATGTCTGGACAAGCAAGTTTTGTAATTCACAGATTAACTACTAAATTACAATGTCAATGCCTCAATGCTAAAAGTAAATGCCTGGAGATTTCCTAACCTGATGGTCTTGTCACTTACATTTGGTTCTCAACGTGTTCTATTTAAAATGTAATAAAGTGTAACAATTTAGAAATAGGGTAATTAAAATATGACAATAATAAGGAATACTATTCAGCTGCCAATGCAACATGCAGAGCATCGGTGTGTTTTGATAAAAACATCAAATGGTAATTAGATTGATAGGCGGGCACTTTAGAATTGGTTAAACGGGTTTAATGATTAAATTAAATGTAAACAGACAGCTCAAGGGGTGTGTGAATTAAATTCTCACTCTGGATTAATTTCCATGATAAAAAGAAGAAAGGAAATGTCACATTCGGTTTAACTTGCTTTACTTTGATCGTGGTTGGCCTATAGGTTTAACTTGCTTTACTTTGATCGTGGTTGGCCTATAGGTTTAACTTGCTTTACTTTGATCGTGGTTGGCCTATAGGTTTAACTTGCTTTACTTTGACCGTGGTTGGCCTATAGGTTTAACTTGCTTTACTTTGATCGTGGTTGGCCTATAGGTTTAACTTGCTTTACTTTGATCGTGGTTGGCCTATAGGTTTAACTTGCTTTACTTTGATCGTGGTTGGCCTATAGGTTTAACTTGCTAATGCAAAAATTAAAACATATAGGCCTAAACTACTCCGGCTTTAAAAAAAAAAAAGAAAAGTGAAAATGCTAGGTCTATTTGGCTCTCCCCCCACCACCCAAGCTCTGCCCAGTGCCTATGCGCTTGAGAAAACCAGTGCAGTGATTTTTCAATAACAGGCTACAGCTACTGAGCTCTTCAAAAAACATTATAGGAAAGAATGCATACCCTAATCAAGGTCATTTGGCAATTGATTATAAGATTTAAACTCATCCCCTATCCTAGCGGTTAGAGCGAAAGGTTGCCAGTTTGAATCCCTGAGCCAACTAAGTGAAGCATCTGCCAATGTGCCCTTGAGCAAGGCACACAACTCAATACATTGTTTTGAAATAATGTTATTTCAGCTGCTCAAAGTCCGACAGGCTAATGCTTATGAACCACACAAAGCTACCCTATAGGCTACTAGAGCGGTTGGACACTTGTTGGGCTCCAGAAGGAACTGCTCCTCCCAGTGGAGACCGTGGTGTTGTGCAGGGGCTCTGACACATAATGCAGGCAATTTTGTAATACTCCTCCCAAAAGAGAAGACTATTTATATTCTCAACATTGTCATGGAGGACAACATCAGAGTGATGAAATCCCTCCAGCACTGATGCCCATTGGACATTGGCACCATCCCATCCTTCATGGCAAAATCTCTGGCTGCAGGTCAATCTAACAGACAACCAGTGTAATCTAATGTTTTGGACAGTAGTAGTTGCTTAACCCTTAAGAGGGAGAGGACGTGAGGGAGGGAGAGAGAGAGAGAGAGAGAGAGAGAGAGAGAGAGAGAGAGACAGACAGACAGACAGACAGACAGACAGACAGACAGACAGACAGACAGACAGACAGACAGACAGACAGACAGACAGACAGGGTAGCATGGGGAGATCTGGGAGGATCCAGGGAACACAGAGGATTGGACTCACTCTACACTTCTGATCCATCGCTCATCAGCAGGGAGAAGCTGGCGCCCAGTCGTTGCTCAGCAGAGACACAACTACCCCTCAGCTCAGTAGCAGTAACTACTGTCTAATGTCCTCCTGAAAGTTAACAACAGCTCTCAGCTATTCTGTGTGTGTATGTGTGTGTTCGAGAGAGTACATTACAATCTTGGCAGAATGTTTTTCTCTCCAATACATATGGTTTGCAAAGGCAACATAATAAAGGTGAAGGAAATATTGTCAGGCAAAAAAGCAACTTCTAGTCCCAGATGCACCACAAATATAAAGTTCATTAATTAAGATACACACACATACAAGCTCACACACACACACACACACACACACACACACACACACACACACACACACACACACACACACACACACACACACACACACACACACACACACACACACACACACACACACACACACACACACACACACCTACACACACACCTACAGCTGAAGTCGGAAGATTACATATATTTAGGTTGGAGTCATTAAAACTCGTTTTTCAACCACTCCACAAATATCCACAATATCCACAATATAGTTTTGGCAAGTCGGTTAGGACATCTACTTTGTGCATAACACAAGTACTTTTTCCAACAATTGTTTACAGACAGATTATTTCACTTATAATTTACTCTATCACAATTTCAGTGGGTCAGATGTTTACATACACTAAGTTGACTGTGCCTTTAAACAGCTTGGAAAATTCCAGAAAACAACGTCATGGCTTTAGAAGGTTCTGATAGGCTAATTTACATAATTTGAGTCAATTGGAGGTGTACCCGTGGATGTATTTCAAGGCCTACCTTCAAACTCAGTGTCTCTTTGCTTGACATCATGTGAAAATCAAAAGAAATCAGCCAAGACCTCAGAAAAAATTGTAGACCTCCACAAGTCTGGTTCATCCTCATTTCCAAATGCCTGAAGGTACCACGTTAATTTGTACAAACAATAGTACGCAAGTATAAACACCATGGGACCACGCAGCCATCATACCACTCAGGTAAGGAGACACGTTCTGTCTCCTAGAGATGCACCAACGTACTCTGGTGCGAAAAGAGCATATCAATCCCAGAACGACAGCAAATGACCTTGTGAAGATGCTGGAGGAAACAGGTACAAAAGTATCTATATCCACAGTAAAACGAGTCCTATATTGACGTAACCTGAAAGGCCGCTCAGCAAGGAAGAAGCCACTGCTCCAAAACCACCATAAAAAAAAGACAGACTACGGTTTGCAACTACACATGTGGACAAAGATCGTACTTTTTGGAGAAATGTCCTCTGGTCTGATGAAACAAAAATAGAACTGTTTGGCCATAATGACCATCGTTATGTTTGGAGGAAAAAGGGGGAGGCTTGCAAGCCGAAGAACACCATCCCAACAGTGAAGCACGGGGGTGGTCATGTTGTGGGTGTGCTTTGCTGCAGGAGGGACTGGTGCACTTCACAAAATAGATGGCATCGTGAGGGTGGAAAATGATGTGGATATATTGAAGCAACATTTCAAGACATCAGTCAGGAAGTTAAAGCTTAGTCGCAAATGGGTCTTCCAAATGGACAATGACCCCAAGCATCCTTTCAAAGTTGTGGCAAAATGGCTTAAGGACAACAAAGTCAAGGTATTGGAGTGGCCATCACAAAGCCCTGACCTCAATCCTATAGAAAATGTGTGGGCAGAACTGAAAAAGCGTGTGCGAGCAAGGAGGCCTACAACCCTGACTCAGTTACACCAGCTTTGTCAGGAGGAATGGGCAAAAATTCACCCAACTTGTTGTGGGAAGCTTGCGGAAGGCTACCCGAAACATTTGACCCAAGTTAAACAATTTAAATGCAATGCTACCAAAAACTAATTGAGTGTATGTAAACTTCTGACCCACTGGGAATGTGATGAAATAAATAAAAGCTGAAATAAATCATTCTCTCTACCTTTTATTCTGTCATTTCACATTCTTAAAATAAAGCGGTGATCCTAACTAACTGACCTAAGACAAGGAATTTGTACTCTGATTAAATGTCAGAAATTGTGAAAAACTGAGTTTAGATGTATTTGGCTAAAGTCTATGTAAACTTCTGACTTCAACTGTAGGTTGGGATCTGCCTCGATCTCACTCCCCAGGGAGAGGATTGGCTGCCTGCTGTTTTCAGGCCCAGAATCCGTAAGATAAATAAATTCACAAATAAATAAATAAATAAAGCAGGGCAGATAAGAAACAGATGGTCAGGTTAGCCCATTGTCTGGGTCTTACAGATAATACATACCCTACTAACCTATAATGAACTTGTGAAGCACATTACACTCCCTTTCCATCTGATCATTAGCTTACATTTGTGTTTATTAGATTGTAATCAAATCAGATTTAATAGACTTTCCTTGCTTAATCTATTCACGTATCTGTACAGATCCCTAACACTGTGCATTTTACTGGTTGGTGTAACAGCGGTGGAAGTGTTTCCCTGTCCTGGTGTTGTTTTGCTGTCTCTGGGTTAGACCACACATGTGAGCGCTGGCTAAGGTGGCCCTGACACAGCTGTGAGTGCTTTTGATCTGGCATTCAAATGACCCTGCTGTTGCAATATGACTGCTTCTGTCTCACAGCAACCCTGGTCACACCACGGCTGTGTTGTTCAGACGGCAGACTTCCAGAAACAAGTCTTAGGGGAGAGTGGGGTTAGTTGAGCCATTTTTTTACATTCCGCATCACTCCATCAAGGGAAATATAGTATTCTTTATAACAAATATATATCTACATATATTTCAGGATGTTAATGTCTCCCTGAAAATAATGAGAGTTTAGACAACATAGCTTGTCCAAAAGTGGTGTCTTGGCACAACTTCCTCCAGGTACAGGGTAAATTAAGCCACCTACAAATTACCACTACCTTTTTAAAACCATTTCTACCTTTATTTCCCAAACACAATTCAACACAGTCACAATAGGTGTTTTGTCTTTTAATAATTTTAAGCATCTTTTAACACAGGATTAACACCTGACAAACACTTTGTACTTTCTAAAATACTTTGAACCTAAGCCAGGCACTGTTGTTACCTCCCAGTGGGTCCCAGTTGGAGTCATGGCCGTGCACCATCAGTAAGTTTGCAGACGACACAACGTTGGTAGGCCTGATTACAGATAACGATGAGACAGCCTATAGGGAGGAGGTCAGAGACCCGGCAGTGTGGTGCCAGGACAACAACCTCTCCCTCAATGTCAGCAAGACAAAGGAGCTGATTGTGGACAACAGGAAACGGTGGGCCGAGCAGGCCCCCATTCACATCGTAGTGGAGCTGGTCGAGAGTGTCAAGTTACTCAGTGTCCACATCACGAAGGATCTTTGTATCATGTTCCTAGCACACCAACACCGTTGTGAAGACGGCACGGCAAAGCCTCTTCCCCCTCAAGAGGCTGAACATATTTGTCATTGGTCTTCAGATCCTCAAAAGGATTTATACAACTGCACCATTGAGAGCACTGGCTGCAACACTGCCTGGTATGGCAACTGCTTGGCTTCTGACCGCAAGGAGCTACAGAGGTTAGTGCGGACGGCCCAGTACATCACTGGGGCTGAGCTCCCTGCCATCCAGGACCTCTATACCAGGAGGTGTCAGAGGAAGGCCCTAAAAATGATCTAAGACACACAAGTCATAGACTGTTCTCTCTGCTACCGCACGGGAAGCGTTACCGATGCACCAAGTCTGGAACCTATAGGACCCTGAACAGCTTCTGCCCCCAAACCATAAGACTGCTAAATAGTTAGTTAAATAGTTAACCAAACAGAGTCATCACATACGCTACTGCTACTGTTTATTTATATATATATATATATATATATATATATATATATATATAGTATCTATCGACTCGGTACTGGTAATCCTTGTGTATAGCCAAGTTATCATTACTCACTGTGTATTTATTATGACCTGTTTTATTTGTCTATTATTGATCTATATTCTAAGTAAGTATTTCACTGTTAGTCCACACCTGTTGTTTACGAAGCCTTTGACAAATACAATTTGATTTGATGCATTGCATTATGCCTGGGAAGAAAACACTTCAATTCGCTCGACTTGCCATTTGCTCAGCTTACCCCAAAGCAAACATTTTGACTATATTAACCCACACAGCTACAAGAATACACTTTCATGCTAGATCTCACATTGAAGCTAATAGAGACCTAAACTGATGTATAGAACGATCTTAAAACTATCTACTTGGTTTAGATACAGTACAAGCATCATGAAACCTCTAACACAGTTAATTCATTTGACTTGGTGAAAATCAGTTTGCTTACCACTTTTTCAATGTGGTTTCTTACTTCACAGACTCCATGAAATTATGACCTCTTCCTAAATATTTGGTCAAATGATACATTTTGTGTACTGTTTCCTAGAAACAAGGGTGGCTAAACTTACCCCACTCTCCCCTAACCTGCTTAGGAGCTGGAGGAATCAGCCTCATTGTTCCCTTTTCAAGAATCCAAACAGAATATCAGTCATCTTGAGTGTTCTGGAAAGAACCAAACTCCTTAATCACCTCTGGGAGTGGGTGTTCCAGAATTAAAATATGTCATATTCTTTGCATTGAGTCTTGACTGCCATCTTTCGCTTCAACTTGGTCTCAGAGCATTTCGTATGATTCTGTACGTAAATATGTAACACTCCATTTATTATGATATGTAACGCTTGGTATGGTTACAGAAGACAGACGGTTAAAAAAAATTCCAAAAGGTTGCAAGTTCGAATCTCATCACAGATAACTTGATAATTTTAGCTAATTAGCAACTTTTCAACTACTTACTCCTTTTTAGCTACTTTGTAACTACTTAGCATGTTAGCTAACCCTTACCCTAACCCTAAACTGAATCTTAACCCTTTTAGCTTCCCCTTCCCCTAACTCTTTAACCTAACTCCTAAACTTAACCCTAACTTTACCCTAACCCCTCAGCCTAACCCCTAGCCTAGCTAATGTTAGCGAGCTAGCTAACGTTAGACACCTAGCTAAAATTCATAACATATTATACGTTTTGCAAAATCGTAACATATTGTACATTTTGCAAATTCATAACATATACTCTGAATTGTAATTCATAACATATCATATGAAATAGGTGATGGACATCCACAAAATAATACATACTTTACGAAATGTGATATATCACACTAAATGGTGTGTCTCAGATTTACATACAGAATAATACAAAATGCTCTGAGACCAGGTTGTTGGCTCAGATCGCCTTAAATTACCTCACTATAAAACAATAACCGGTTCTATGTACACAGCTGGATTTTTTGAACGTCCATTATACCCTAAACAGCAAGTGAGCAGAGGGTGCAATTTGTCCGTTGTGCATCTCACTCACACAAAGTTCAGTGGGATCAATAACAGGGAACTAGTGGACATTTATAATGGACACCTGTCAGCTCTAGTCTGGTGAGGAGTGGTTGGGGGGAGACATAAGTCATGGAGGGTGTAATCTGTGACCAGGGACCTGTTTGAAGTGTAAAGCTGTCAACCACAAACAGATTGGCCCTCCTGATTTGTCGACCAATGCACCAGACCCCAGGCCCCACAAATCACGCCCAGGCGCCCAGGGACAGGGGGACGAGGGGGCCGGGGTCACAGCCTGGTGTCACCTGAGTAGGCCTGGGGCTGGGGCTAAGGTAAGTCGCTGGACATAGCGTGTCTGTCGGCTCCTGAAGAACTATGGGGAAGGTTGTGTACATGACTCTGTCTGACACTTTGAAATAAGTTTCTAATAAGAATCTAATATTTCTAATATTTGTCCCACTGGGGACACACTGGTTGAATCAACATTGTTTGCACATCATTTCAATTAAATGACATTGAACCAACGTGGTATAGATGTTTAATTGATGTTGTGCCCAGTGGGGTTTGTATATCTCTTCTCCCTCGTGCCGATGCCTATAGCAGGTTGCTATAAACCAGTGCTTCTGACCTTTCACATCAGCTTGCTAAGCATTGGGACTGCTGTGTCAGCCGACATCACACTCCTGTGTCACGAGCCCACATCATCACCCCACCCCCTATGTAAGGGCACAGCTCCTACTGTGGTGATTGGCAGAGCTGCTAACCTGTCACAACCCCATTTGATTTACAGAGAAGGTGAGCACTCTCCTGCTTTTTTGGGGATAATATTGCATGCTCCTACTCTTGATACTAGGTCGCTTGAAGTGACCCACTTGTGGGTGAGTGACTGTATCTTGTGCAAAAAGTCATAAATGAATGAGTGAATCCCAATGGGAACAAGGGAGAGCAGAAAATGATTTAGCTTTATTATAAATCAAACTTACGGCCCGCCGTTTCCCTTACCGTAACTAGGCCTGTAGGAGCTTACTCTCCTAACAACTTCCTGGAGACGTTGTTCTGACCTAATTAGCTGCTCAAACATGAAGTCACAGACCGGTTACACGAACGTCTATCCTTTTCCCACAGCTGTCTTGCCTTGACTTCACCATTGAATTGACTAGAACCCCACCTGACTGTAACAAGTGTTTGGGTTGATAAGGTTCACCTATTGTTTCATTTCTGCTTCCCTCAGCACATTTCTGTTAATGAGCAACACACCTGTTTTCAGTCTGAGGTCTCCTCTAGATTTTCACAAACATTTGTTGTTGTATGAAGGAAGATGATAAAATCTTTCACAGTGCACTGCTACACACCACATCACAGACAGTCAAAAACATTGACTTTATTTCTCGGATGGGGAAATACTCAAAATGTCTGCTTACTTTTTTAAACAAAGCTGGGTTAAAATAACATCCCAAAACTGGACGAGGGCATCTGCTTATGTAAAAATACCATCATTATCTCGTCTGGAAACTTCAGTCTGTCCCCTCAGCAGTATTTTAGCCTCTATTCCTTCAATGTTATAAAAATCATATGTGTAAGAATTGTCCTGGGGGTCCATAAAATCAGAACTGTAGCTCCATGGATGAGTTGGCCAGGGCAGTCCATTCACTACCCACTAAGCACTTATCGACTGCGACGTCTTTTAGGCTTCTTTTTTTGGACCTGTCCGGACCTGGCGTCTATGTTGGGTTCAGATTTCATCCGGTCTGGACCGGCCTTGATTTCAACGTCCACAGACATCCGGTCCAAACGGGGCCAATATTTGGCGCAAACAAAGACCTGGATAATTGGTTCAGATTTGGTGTACTGTATTGCACCCTACTTTACTCTAATTTACTCTAATCTATTAATCTCTACGGTCACACATTATTTGGATAGTCCCATATAGATGATCTACAGATTTTCATACTATCAACAAATGATATGTTGATAAGTAAAATGCCTACTTAAAAAAAGGTTAAAGGTTAATAATAAAATGATTGCTAAGGTTCCAGTTAGGGATCGGGTTTGATTTAGAATAAGGGCTAGGATAAGGTTTAAGGTTAGGATTAAGGTTACATTTGGGGTTAGGATAAGGCTTAAGGTTAGGATTAAGGTTACATTTGGGGTTAGGATAAGGCTTAAGGTTAGGATTAAGGTTACATTTGGGGTTAGGATAAGGTTTAAGGTTAGGATTAAGGTTACATTTGGGGCTAGGATAAGGCTTAAGGTTAGGATTAAGGTTACATTTGGGGTTAGGATAAGGCTTAAGGTTAGGATTAAGGTTACATTTGGGGTTAGGATAAGGTTTAAGGTTAGGATTAAGGTTACATTTGAGGTTAGGATAAGGCTTAAGGTTAGCATTAAGGTTACATTTGGGGTTAGGATAAGGCTTAAGGTTAGGATTAAGGTTACATTTGGGGTTAGGATAAGGTTTAAGGTTAGGATTAAGGTTACATTTGGGGTTAGGATAAGGCTTAAGGTTAGGATTAAGGTTACATTTGGGGTTAGGATAAGGCTTAAGGTTAGGATTAAGGTTACATTTGGGGTTAGGATAAGGCTTAAGGTTAGGATTAAGGTTACATTTGGGGTTAGGATAAGGCTTAAGGTTAGGATTAAGGTTACATTTGGGGTTAGGATAAGGCTTAAGGTTAGGATTAAGGTTACATTTGGGGTTAGGATAAGGCTTAAGGTTAGGGTTAGCGGATAGTTAGTTGAAATGTTGTTGACAGTTATTGAACATTACTGAACTGAACATCTACAAACCATCTACTAGTGACTTATCCAAATAAAGTGTTACCAACTCTACTGTACTCTTCTGAATTAAACTATACTGTACTGTACTCTACTGTAGTCTACTCTCCTGAATAAAACTCTATTGTCCTGTACCATACCATACTGTACCATACTCTACTGTACTCTACTGTACTAAACTGTGCCTTACCGCACTGTGATGTTCAAACTTGTGTAACATAGCCTAGATGTCTATGATTCAGATATGGATCTGGTCCGCACCAACAAAATGTTTACTTGTTTGGGGTGGAGCTCATTACAATAGTGCCCAGCATGGTTTACAAGTAGATATTTTATTTTTGACATTTACATTTTGTTCATTCAGCAGTTGATCTTATCCAGAGCAACGTACAGTGCATTCCACTAAAGGTTAACCTAACATAGCAGGCACAGGAAGACGCCTGAGCGGACTCCCCACTTCCGTTTTTCAGGACAAAGTTAGATTGAAAATACTGTATCCCTGAAAACCAGAAATATCCTCTTTCTGTCGACTACGGTGAGAGTGGATGAACAATAACATATCACAGTCATAGCTATTTTAATTATAGAACCATTACTGTGAATATTACTGTAGTTGAAGTGGTCAGTAGGTTTATTCGGTAGATTGGACTACTTTGAACATCATCGCTGCCAGTTTTAGAGCTTTTTAAAAAGCTAACATAAATGCATGTGACAGATGGGAATAATAATAATACACATTCTGTTGCGGTCTTCAGTTGACTCCTCTTTCCTCTATTAAGAGGCTTGAACAATTGATTTTGTGATATAATGTTTACTTCATTGAGCATTTTTGACGTCCGGAAAATCCTTATTTTTGACTCGCGGAAAATACGCCTTTTGACCTTTAATTCAGCATCTAAAATGCTCCTGAAGTCAACGTCTGAAAAAGACACATAAAAACATATTTTCAACGTAATTGTGCTTACTGGGTAGCCTGTGTTTCTGCACCAGGGAGCATCAGAACATTCTCTGTACGCTGGAAACAATGGAAGCCAGCTATCAAAACCCAAACAGCAGGCAGAGATAAACTTTGAGCTGATGGATTGAGACCTCATTGTTGTTGTTGCTATGAGAAACAAGATGCTGTTTGTTTACTTAATACGTATCTATCTTCCTAGCAGCTGTATCATTGGCAAGAAAGGCATAAAACAAAACAAAATGGCTAGATTTACGTAAGGTGTCTCTTCCCAGTTGTATTTCAGTTTTCTCAATTAATTTCTGCTGTGATCAAGAAAAGCCTAACAACTTGTTTCACTTTTTCAATCTGATTTCTTCTCATACTGTGTTTGACCTGCAGAGACCAACAACCTGCAGAGAGCATCAATCCGTTTATAGACATTAATAATAATAATAATAATCGCTCCCTATCCCAGTCTGCTGTCCCCACATGCTTCAAGATGGACACCACAGTTTCTGTACCCAAGAAGGCAAAGATAACTGAACTAAATGACTACCGCCCCGTAGCACTCACTTCTGTCATCATGAAGTGCGTTGAGAGACTAGTCAATGATCATATCACCTCCACCTTACCTGCCACCCTAGACCCACTTCAGTTTGCATACAGCCCCAACAGGTCCACAGATGATGCAATCGCCATCACACTGCACTATGCCCTATCCCATCTGGACAAGAGGAATACCTATGTAAGAATGCTGTTCATTGACTACAGCTCAGCATTCAACACCATAGTACCCTCCAAGTTCATCATCAAGCTGGAGGCCCTGGGTCTCAACCCCGCCCTGTGCAATTGGGTCCTGGACTTTCTGACGGGTCACCCCCAGGTGGTGAAGGTAGGAAACAACATCTCCACATCGCTGACCCTCAAACTGAAATGGACCACCCACATAGACAGTGTGGTGAAGAAGGTGCAAAAGCGCCTCCTCAACCTAAGGGGACTGAAAAAATGTGGCTTGTCACCCAAAACCCTGACAAACTTTTACAGATGCACAATCGAGAGCATCCGGTCGGGCTGTATCACAGTCTTGTACGGAAACTGCATTGCCCTCAACTGCCAGGCTCTCCAGAGGGATGTGCAGTCTGTACTCACCACTCTCACCACCAGGGGCAAACTACCTGCCCTTCATGACACCCACAGCACCCGATGTCACAGGAAGGCCAAAAAGATCATCAAGGACAACAATCACCTGAGCCACTGCTTGTTCACACCACTACCATCCAGAAGGCGAGGTCAGTACAGGTGCATCAAAGCTGGGACCGAGAGACTGAAAAACAGCTTCTGTCTCTATGCCATCAGACTGCTAAACAGCAATCACTAACTCAAAGATGCTGCTGCCTACATTGTGACCTAATCACTGGCCATTTTAATAAATGGATCACTAGTCATTTTAAACAATGCCACTTTAAATAATGCCACTTTAATAATGTTTACATATCTTACATTACTCATATCACATTTACAGTTGAAGTCGGAAGTTTACATACACTTAGGTTGGAGTCATTAAAACTCATTTTTCAACCACTCCACAAATTTCTTGTTAACAAACTATAGTTTTGGCAAGTTGGTTAGGACATCTACTTTGTGCATGACACAAGTAATTTTTCCAGAGGGTCAGAAGTTTACATACACTATGTTGACTGTGCCTTTAAACAGCTTGGAAAATTCCAGAAAATGATGTCATGACTTTAGAAGCTTCTGATAGGCTAACTGACATAATTTGAGTCAATTGGAGGTGTACCTGTGGATGTATTTCAAGGTCTACCTTCAAATTCAGTGCCTCTTTGCTTGACATCATGGGAAAATCAAAAGAAATCAGCCAAGACCTCAGAAAAAATTGTAGACCTCCACAAGTCTGGTTCATCCTCATTTCCAAATGCCTGAAGGTACCACGTTAATTTGTACAAAAAATACTAGACAAGTATAAACACCATGGGACCACGCAGCCATCATACCACTCAGGTAAGAAGACACGTTCGGTCTCCTAGAGATGCACCAAGGTACTTTGGTGCAAAAAGTCCATATCAATCCCAGAACAACAGCAAAGGACCTTGTGAAGATGCTGGAGGAAACAGGTACAAAAGTATCTATATCCAGAAGTATCTTTTCTTACCAAAGTTTGTTAATCTCTAGGAGACAGATTATGGTTTGCAACTGCACATGGGGACAAAGATTGTACTTTTTGGAGAAATGTCCTCTGGTCTGATAAAAAAAAAATAGAACTGTTTGGCCATAATGACCATCGTTATGTTTGGAGGAAAAAGGGGAAGGCTTGCAAGCCGAAGAATACCATCCCAACAGTGAACAGGGTGGCAGCATCATGTTGTGGGGGTGCTTTGCTGCAGGAGGGACTGGTGCACTTCACAAAATAGATGGCATCATGTGGCAGGAAAATTACGTGGATATATTGAAGCAACATCTCAAGACATCAGTCAGGAAGTTAAAGCTTGGTTGCAAATGGGTCTTCCCAATGGACAATGACCCCAAGCATACTTCCAAAGTTGTGGCAAAATGGCTTAAGAACAACAAAGTCAAGGTATTGGAGTGGCCATCACAAAACCCTGACCTCAATCCTATAAAAAAAATTGTGGGCAGAACTTAAAATGCATGTACGAGCAAGGAGGCCTACAAACCTGACTCAGTTACACCAGCTCTGTCAGGAGGAATAGGCCAAAATTCATCCAACTTATTGTGGGAAGCTTCCGGAAGGCAACCCAAAACGTTTGACCCATGTTAAACAATTTAAAGGCAATTCTAGCAAGTACTAATTGAGTGTATGTAAACTTCTGACCCACTGGGAATGTGATGAAAGAAAAAAAGGCTGAATAAAATAATTCTCTCTACAAATATTCTGACATTTCACATTCTTAAAATGAAGTGGTGATCCTAACTGGCCTAAGACAGGGAATTTTTACTAGGATTAAATGTCAGGAATTGTGTTAAAACTGAGTTTTAAAGTATTTGGCTAAGGTGTATATCCGACTTCAACTGTATATACTGTATTTTATACCATCTATTGCACCTTGCCTATGCCGCTCGGCCATCACTCATTCATATATTTATATGTACAGTACATGTTCTCATTCACCCCTTTAGATTTGTGTGTATTAGGTAGTCGTTGGGAAATTGTTAGATTGTTTGATATTAACTTGAAGCATAAGCATTTCGCTACACTTGCATTAACATCTGCTAACCATGTGTATGTGACCAAAAACATTTGATTTGATTTGATCTGATAAGTTCATAACCTAATATGGGAAGACAGTTTTGCATCAAAACATACTATAGATGTAGTTTTTGTCTTGGCAGTGTTCCTCTATGTCCGTCCATGTTTCCATACCTCCAGTAGCTGTGTCATGTCATGGGAGGAACAAGGGGGTCACAAGGTGTTTCCCCTCTCCCTACTCAGAACCCTGTACCACCCCCGCACCCATCCTCTCTGCACCATGCCCCCTGTCAATGGACAAAACAGCAGGCCCAACAGGATGTGCTATAATGGGACAGTTTGTCCAACAAAAAAACAAGATGCTTCAGTCAAACTTTTGTTTAATGGTTGCTCAAGGTTAGCTATTTGTTTTAGAGGCCGCGTGATTGTTGATAATATAAATATTGTGTTTAAATAAAAGCTTGCATCCCCGGTCAGTTTTCATAGTGTAGTAGAAATAGGTCAAAGCTTTATTCATGAGATAATATTCCACATGGAAGAATACTGAACCATCTCAACTTAAAGACACATCTATTGCAAGGTGCTGAAGTCCTTGGATATTAGTGATATTGATTAAAGGTCCAATGCAGACATTTCTATCTCTATCAAATCATTTCTGGGTAAAAATTAAGTACCTTAGTGTGATTGTTTTCAATTAAAATGGTCAAAAATGAACAAAAATAGCTTCTGAGCAAAAAGCTATTTCTCAAGCAAGAATTTTGATAAGACTGGGAGTTGTCTGAGTGGGGTGGGGGAAAAATGAAAACTAGATGTTATTGGCAGAGATGTCACCAGGCAGGCCAAAACTGCATTCCACCAAAACCCTGAACAGCTCTTACACTTAAAGGGCATTGGGGACAGTTTGAAATAGGGTAGGGTTTCTAAATGTATTTATCTTTGTTTTGGGGAGGGTTCTGTGATTTTTTTTATTGGGCATGGTGGAGGGTAGTGCATTCTTTGGGTGAATATTTGAATTATTGTTTTCAAGTGAGTACTATTGAGTACAATTCTACTCTAGGCTGTACACTGCAGTGAAAATGTCATTTAAATAATGGCGCAAAAGTCCTGTTATTTGAATGTTTCATTCCATTTGGATTAGTTGCGGGTCTAATCTCGAACAGATTATAAACTCTAGAAAGGCACATTACAGGACAGTCTGGCTGTATTTTTACTCCTGATAAATATGTGTCATTTATCATTTAAAACGCATTAGCTTTTACATGTGTGACATAAACACAAACATTCACAATGTTTTAATATGTAGGTCTGAAAGACATTCATTTGCAGTAGAAGGTGTACGATTGAGAGAAGAGGGGAATGAAACCTCAGTTAAAACATGTGAATCAATAACATGAGAGGAGAAGAATAGAGGGACAACAGATAAAGTTGACGAAGGAGGGGAGAAGACGGGCGAGACTCCCCTCTTTTAAAAGAGAGGAATAGAAGGACAAAAGGCTGATGAGAGGGTTGGGGTTGGCGGATGAGAGTCTCCCTTGTTTAATGGCCCAGGAAGCCCAGCTCTGTGGATAATCACAGGGATTAGGAGCTGGAGACTGCTGGGATCCACTGGCCCTGATAGACACCAGAGGGTTTAAACTGCCCTGCCTACCCATCCCAGGAGACCTATGGAAATCTGACTCCATTTGGCCCAAACTCTTGACAAAACAAAACACCTTTGGCTCAATTAGGTGGAAATAAGCTGCTTCGAGGCTAGCCTTTCTCTGTTTAGCATTACGGTTACCATTCTAAACCGTTAGCCAACCTCGGACATATGGTATGAGGTGGCTAGGATATACCATTTACCCATTTATACATGAGGGTGTCACATTCTGTTATTTTTCTTCCCCAAAATTCAAAGACACTCAGAGGGTATCCCTGTCATGCAGAAGCATAGTGGAAACCCAAACACTGGCCCACGCAAAACCCAGGTGCTCAGACTTTCCACAACCAACGTCCACCCGGGAACCTCTGGCCGTCATACGATACCTTCCATCAGGATGGGAATGAAAGCCCAGTTTCAGGCCTCACTGGCACTGACACAAACCAGGAGGGAATGAAAGCCCAGATTCAGGCCTCACTGGCACTGACAAAAACCAGGAGGGAATGAAAGCCCAGTTTCAGGCCTCACTGGCACTGACAAAAACCAGGAGGGAATGAAAGCCCAGTTTCAGGCCTCACTGGCACTGACAAAAACCAGGAGGGAATGAAAGCCCAGTTTCAGGCCTCACTGGCACTGACAAAAACCAGGAGGGAATGAAAGCCCAGCTTCAGGCCTCACTGGCACTGACAAAAACCAGGAGGGAATGAAAGCCCAGTTTCAGGCCTCACTGGCACTGACAAAAACCAGGAGGGAATGTCTCATGATCAGATGCCACCTTCGACTCTTAGAAATACATCTCAAATGATACATTGACTTATTTAAAAAAAAAATTGAACTGAACATTTTGTGATTTATAATACCCTATATGGATCAGGTCTGAGAAAGCAACATTAAAGTCTACTTTTATTGCATTCAATTTAAGCATTTTAATCTAATCCTAAACTGGAGCCCTGCCAGTCAAAACCACAGAAACCTCAAAACAACCCTTTTTACAAAATGTCTAAACTGAGGAGTGTGTTGTGGTTGTGGCCTGTGGCATGCAAGGAATAAGGCATCATATTTAGTATCTACAGTAACCTCCAAAAGTACTGGTTTAGTGACATTTTTGTCGTTTTGGTTCTGTACTCCAGCACTTTGGATTTGAAATGATACAATGACTGTGACAATAAAGTGCAGACTGTCAGCTTTAATTTGAGGGTATTTTCCATTTAGAAATTACAGCACTTTTTGTACATAGTCACCTGTTTTAGGGGACCAAAAGTATTGGGACAAATTCACTTATATGTGTATTAAAGTAGTCAAAAGTGTAGAAAAGAATGCCCCATTTACTTATCCTTAGCATTCCAGTTGGTAGTGAAATGGAGGGAGTTGGAAAGTGATGTGTCTGCTGTGCTGCTGAGGTTGCAGTGCAGTGTCCATCTGTCAGCTGCTTGATAGACAGCTCCAAACTATAAATCAGGCAGTGTTGAAACCAGCTCAGCCCACCTCCCCAAGCTGGGAGTAAACAAACAGTAGGGAGTGTGTGTATTCGCCATGACAGTGCTTCTCTCACTTCCTTAACCCATGTCAGCTGTTCTCAACTGTTCACCACTTTTACCAGGTACCATTAAAACCTTCAAACACCTAACCCACTATCAAGCATTATCGCCTTTTGGGTTAAATGACAATGGCCAGTGGCTGCACAAAAAGCTGCCTATGTTACAAATAACACTTCTAATTAGGGTTAACCATTGTTCCAAGAACAGTGTTGTCCAGGGGCTGTCTGTGATCTCACCACTCTCTGCAGTCCGAGTTCAGGGCTCCTTCATTTACAGACTACTGCTTCAAGGAGCTAAACAACCAAATCAATCACAGGCACTTTAACACTTACTCTACAACGTTGATGTGCAATCACAAGGCGAGGGGGAGAGAGGGAGTGCAAACATCCCCAACACCCCTCTAACTGTTTCTACATCTGTTTTGGCATTTCTATTGTCTTGGTGTCTGAAAACAAAACTTAATCAAAGTGCTCATGTACACACATTCACAATGTGGGTCTGCTGCGGACATATGTATATCACTCACACACATTTCAGTGGAGTGAAGAGGACGGCTGCATCATGGAAACCATTAATGGAAGAACAGGCCATGTTATTACACAGAGTTACAGTTGAGAAGGCTGCATGGGGGCCAGGCTTTCAGAGTGGCCTTGGGACTGGCATATGTGCCGTGCAGGCTGGCTATGGCACAAAAGAATAGGTGTCCCCTATGAGCCCCCTGCCTAAACCACCCCACTCCAGCTGACTCTGATCCATTTGATCCCGACAGCTGCAACACCCCCCCATGCCCATACACCCATCACACCATCCCTCCTTTTGATCCCCGAGCTCACTTCTAACGGAACAACCAACATCATTTGGCAGGATGGGAAAAAACCCTGATGCAAAGCAAAAATAACAATGTTCCAAAGTCAAGTCATGGGTAAATCTGTGTGGATTTAGCTAGTGGCTAGGGGTACAGATTTGGCAACAGAAGACCTGTATTTTAGATAATACAGTACATGAAGAGAGACAGTTTGAAACAAACCCTTAGCATTTTGCTGGTTTTGCAGCTACGGTCAGTCATGCATGGTCAAATAAAATAAAATTTTATTCCTCACATGCTTCGTAAACAACAGGTGTAGACTAACAGTGAAATGCTTACTTACGGGCACTTCCCAACATTGCAGAGAGAAAGAAAATAGAGAAATAACAGAAAAGTAAAACACTTATAATAGATACACAATGAGTAACGATAACCTGGCTGTATACACGGGGTACCAGTACCGAGTCGATGTGCAGGGTGTGCGAGGTAATTAAGGAAGATATGTCAAATCAAATCAAGTCAAATTTTATTGGTCACATCTGGTTAGCAGATGTTAATGCGAGTGTAGCGAAATGCTTGTGCTTCTAGTTCCGACAGTGCAGTAATATCTAACAAGTAATCTAACAATTTCACAAAGACAACCTTTTACACACAAGTGTAAAGGAATGAATAAGAATATGTACATATAAATATATGGATGAGCGATGGCCGAACGGCATAGGCAAGATGCAATAGATGGTATAGAATACAGTATATACATATGAGATAAGTAATGTAGGATATGTAACATTGTTAAAGTGCCGTTATTTAAAGTGACTACTGATACTTTTATTAAGTCCATTTATTTAAGTGGCCAGAGATTTGAGTCTGTACGTTGGCAGCAGCCACTTAATGTTAGTGATGGCTGTTTAACAGTCCGATGGCTTTGAGATAGAAGCTGTTTTTCAGTCTTTCGGTCACAGCTTTGATGCACCTGTACTGACCTCGCCTTCTGGATGATAGCGGGGTGAACAGGCAGTGGTTGTTGTCCTTGGTGATCTTTTTGGCCTTCCTGTGACATCGGGTGCTGTAGGTGTCATAGAGGACAGGTAGTTTGCCCCCAGTGGTGAGTTGTGCAGACCGCACTACCCTCTGGAGAGCCTTGCGGTTGAGGGCAGTGTGAGTGTTTTAGGTGACATATAACTAGGAATAAAGTGACAGATAGTAAACAGTTTCAGCAGCGTATGTGATGAGTCAAAAAAAGTTACTGCAAAAAGGGTTAATGCCGATAGTCAAAATCAAATCAAATCAAATCGGTCACATACACGTGTTTAGCAGATGTTATTGCGGGTGTAGCGAAATGTTTGTGTTTCTAGCTCCAACGGTGCAGTAATATCTAACAAGTAATATCTAACATTTCACAACAATACACACAAATCTAAAGTAAAGGAATGGAATTAAGAATATATACATATTTGGATGAGCAATGTCAGAGCGGCATAGAATAAGATACATTAGAATAGAAAAGAATACAATATATACATTTGAGATGAGTAATGCAAAATATGTAAAGATTATTAAAGTGACTAGTGTTCCATTATTAAAGTGGCCAGTGATTTCAAGTCTATGTATATAGGGCAGCAGACTCTAATGTGCTAGTGATGGTTATTTAACAGCCTGACGGCCTCGCCTTCTGGATGATAGCGGGGTGAAAAGGCAGTGCCTCGGGTGGTTGTTGTCCTTGATGATCTTTTTGGCCTTTTTAGTCTGGGTAGCTATTAGGTTAACTATTTAACTAACTATTTAGCAGTCTTCTGGCTGGGTCCAGATAGAAGCTGGGTCCTGTTGTCACGACTTCCGCAGAAGTTGGCTCCCCTGCCTGTTCGGGTGGTGCTCGGCGGTCGTCGTCACCGTCCTACTAGCCGCTACCGATCCCTTTTTCGTTTGTCTGTTGGTTTTGTCTTATTAGTTTCACCTGTGTGTATTTTGATTCAATTAGCTTCCCTATATGTAGTAGTTTGACCCGCCCTTGTTTTGTGCGGGATTGGCTTTTGTTACTCTGTTGGTTGTGGTTTCATGTTGGTATTCTCCGGACTGTTTGGTTCTGTGTTTGGGCTGGTCTGTTTTATGACCGTTTTTTTCCGGAGAATAAATGACGATTTACCGAACCCTGCTCTCTGCGCCTGATTCCAACCCACCACTCCTAGTAGGCTGTGACACCTGTTGCGTCCAGACTTGGTGCAACGGTACCACTTGCCGTGCGGCAGCAGAGAGAACCTTCTATGACTTGGTTGGCTGAAGTCTATTTGAGACTCAGCGTTTAATTGAAGTTTTACGGGTCAGCAAGTTAACATCCGTCCATTATCCACACAAGTGAAATCAGCGTGATGTTTATGTTTTCCATTCCGGGGGAAGACCTATGGGATATGTCAAGTTTGCACACAGCACACTCTGTGGTGTGGAGGGAGTCTATGTGTGTGTTTACATTCCTCTGCCGACCCCTGGTGAGCCTTCCTGTGTTTCCAGAGAGGGGTCCTCTTCTCTCACACAAAGAATGCTTCAACAGGAAAAACAGCCTGTATTGCCCATCGTTATGCTCCTCCCTGTGTGTCCTTACAGTCAATGGCCTGTACACAGGGCTGAGTGGACGGGAATGCCTTTTTCTAGGGAGTAGGGGTTCAATGCCCCTGCCCTTCCTGCCTTTGTGGGAATTTGTTTAGGGTGGTGCCACTTCATCAACAAGGGGTGCCCTGGTGAATGGCCCTTACCCTACATGTTCGTCTAGTGAGGTCTAACCATACATCATATGGGGAATGGGACATCAGCAGGCACTTCTGTTTGCAAGGCCCTAACAGCTTGACTGATGTTTCTAATAATACTGGTGGGTGTCATGATGAAGAAGCTTCCCTTGGGGCAGAGGTGGATTCCTCCTGCCTGGGGACACAGGATTCTCCCTGACAATCTCTCTGAGCTCTCTCTGACAATGCATTAAAGCCCATTAGATGTGCCTCAGATGATGAGGTAAATAAAATGTAAGACTCCTGGAGGACATCTAGTAGAGGGATCAAACACAAAATGATTATCCAAAACATTGCTCCACCATGTCCTCTGTTGTTGTGACCAAAAACATTTACTTACCCCCCATTATACAAATACAGAATGCTCCCGCACTCACCTGTGCCACAAAGAGCTCACAGGTCAGTGCGGAGGCAGAGAGATGGGTGAGTGCCACCCAAAGTCAGAGGATTTGAGAAGAAGAGAGTGACATGTAGACGTCTAAGTTTTACTCTAGGATCATCCTTGTTACCGGGGTACTGAGGGGCTGGCTTTTACCAGCCCAAAGTCAAGTCAGTCCTCAGCATTCCAGAATCTCAGGTTGGTGTGTCAGAAATATTGTTCTATTCATAAGCAGAGTGAAAGACACCTCAACACCTCTCTCTTCCTAACACACTGGTGGGTTTCAGGAGGATTTGTCACTCAGGAGAGCTCGCCTGATTTCAAAAAGGCTTTATGGAGAAAGCACACCAAACGATTATGTTAGGTAAGCACAGCCATTTTTCCAGCCAAAGAGAGGAGTCACAAAAAGCAGAAATAGAGATAAAATGAATCACTAACCTTTGATGATCTTCATCAGATGACACTCATAGGAATTCATGTTACACAATATATGTATGTTTTGTTTGATAAAGTTCATATTTATATCACAAAACCTGAGTTTACATTGGCGTGTTACGTTCAGTAGTTCCAAAACATCCGGTGATTTTGCAGAGAGCCACATCAATTTACAGATATACTCATCATAAATGTTGATGAAAATACAAGTGTTGTACATATAACTTTAGATAAACTTCTCCTTAATGCAACCGTTGTGTCAGATTTAAAAAAAGCTTTACCAAATAAGCACACCATGCAATAATCTGAGTACAGCGCTCAGACAACAAAACAGCCAAACAGATATCCGCCATGTTGTGCAGTCAACAGAAGTCAGAAATAGCATTATAAATATTTGCTTACCTTTGATGATCTTCATCAGAATGCACTCCCAGGAATCCAAGTTCCACAATAAATGTTTGATTTGTTCAAGAAAGTCCCTCATTTATGTCCAAATACCTCCTTTTTGTTCGCGCGTTTAGTACACAATCCAAAATAACGACGCGCAGGCAGGTCCATGCGAAAGTTCAGACGAAAAGTTAGATTACAGTTCATAGAAACATGTCAAATTAAGTATAGAATCAATCTTTAGGATGTTTTTATCATAAATCTTCAATAATGTTCCAACCGGAGAATTCCTTTGTCTGTAGAAATGCAATGGAACGCAAGCTTACGATCACGTGAACGCGCGTGGTCAGCTAATGGCACTCTGCCAGACCTCTGACTCAATCCCCTCTCATTCGCCCCCACTTCACAGCAGAAGCAGCAAACAAGGTTCTAAAGACTGTTGACATCTAGTGGAAGCCTTGTGAAGTGCAATATGACCCCATAGACACTGTGTATTCGGTGGGGCATGAGTTGAAAAACTACAAACCTCAGATTTCCCACTTCCTGGTTGGATTTTTTCCCAGGTGTTTACCTGCCATATGAGTTCTGTTTTACTCACAGACATCATTCAAATAGTTTTAGAAACTTTAGAGTGTTTTCTATCCAAATCTACCAATAATATGCATATATTAGCAACTGGGCCTGAGTAGCAGGCAGTTTACTCTGGGCACTTTATTCATCCAAGCTACTCAATACTGCCCCCCAGTCCCAAAGAAGTTAACGCCCTAAAGCATTTGACATTTGACAATTTTTACTTACACAATCCCCACCACACACACACACACACACATATGCTTTCATTCAAGTTGCCAAAAGGGCAGCTAAAAAGATTTCTGATCAAAATGATAATGAAAAATAGACAATTAGTATTACTAGTATTACTGCATACAAAATTCCAATTGAATTTCCGTCTTATTGTTTGAAAAAGGTCATCTGTTAAAAATGTGTATTTCTTGTTTCGTTTGTGAACGATAAGCCTTTTGCGTTCTTTGTTCGAATCGAGGAGAATCCCCCAAAAATTTACCTCCCACCCCCCTCGCTCCCTCTTCCTCTCTTCCCTGTGTCTGTCTGGGGGTCTCTGGTGAAGTGCTGGCTTCTGTAGATGTGATGGGGAGATGTTTCCTGTGGCAGATCAAATCAAATCACATTTTATTCCTCACATGCTTTGTAAACAACAGGTGTGGACTAACAGTGAAATGCTTACTTACGGGCCCTTCCCAACAATGCAGAGGGAAAGAAAATAGAGAAATAATAGAAAAGTAAAACACGTAATAATACAAGTAATAATAAATATACAAAGAGCAACGATAACTTGGCTATATACACAGGGTACCGGTACTGAGTTGATGTGCAGGGGTACGAGGTAATTGAGATAGATACTATATGTATATATAACTAGGAATAAAGTGACAGATAGTAAACAGTAGCAGCATATGTGATGAGTCAAAAAAGGGTCAATGCAGATAGTCCAGGTAACTATTTGGATGACTATTTAACTAACTATTTAGCAGTCTAATGGCTTGAGGGTAGAATCTGTTCAGGGTCCTGTTGGTTCCAGACTTGGTGCGTCGGTAACGCTTCCCGTGCGGTAGCAGAGTGAACAGTCTATGACTTGGTTGGCTGGAGTCTTAGATCATTTTTAGGGCCTTCCTCTGACACCTCCTGGTATAGAGGTCCTGAATGGCAGGGAGCTCGGCCCCAGTCCGCACTACCCTCTGTAGCGCCTTGCGGTCGGATGCCAAGCAGTTGCCATACCAAGCGGTGATGCAGCCAGTCAAGATGCTCTCAGTAATGCAGCTGTAGAACTTTTCAACCTCCTGAGGGGGAAAAGGTGCTGTCGTGCCCTCTTCATGACTGTGTTGATGTGTTTGGACTATGATAGGTCCTTAGTGATATGGACACTGAGGAACTTGATGCTCTCAACCCGCTCCAACACAGCCCCATTAATGTGAATGGGTGCTCGGCCCTATATTTCCTGTAGTCCACGATCAGCTCCTTTGTCTTGACGTTGAGGGAGAGGTTGTTGTCCTGACACCATCGTGTTGTCGGCAAACTTAATGATGGTGTTGGAGTCGTGCGCGGCCATGCAGTCGTGGTTGAACAGGGAGTACAGGAGGGGAATGAGCGCACACCCCTCGTCTGTCTGCTGCTGATTACAGCCTATCAGCCAGACATCCTCAGAGTAGAGGAGAGGGAGCAAGAGAGAAAGCGAGAGAGAAATAGGAGGGAAACAGAGGGGGGTCAGGATAGTGGCCCCAGCGCCCCCTCCCAATTCAAACCAACCTTTCACACACAACTGCAGTTCAGATTGGAGGTCAGAGTTAACCTGACAGATCCCCATTGAGTGGTTATGGAGCCATTCTTATCTCTCTTTTTTACAAATAGAATTATGGGCACTGATATTATCAAAGGAACATGGGCATAAATCAGGCATGAATACGCACGCTCATACACACACTATACACCAGGTCACCCAGTGCAGGAACCAAGTAGGTTCTATATTACAATAGAGCTTGACCCAGGGGTCAGACGAGTGTACTGGTGTCCCTGGTGAAACAGGACCCTGCCATAAATCTGGACCCCAGGTCCCAGGGAAATTACCCAATATCCCAGCTCCCAGGGCAGAAACCACCCAGCCCCTCATCAACTCAGCCCCTTTGTGACTGATTACTTTCAATAACATTAGGTGGGTCTCTCACAATACGGTCATTATGCCACCCCTCGGTATAAGACCCACAATGACAGGATGGCTCTGGTCAAAAGAGACCCTGACAGCCCTCGTTACTGCACTGTGGCATTTCTCGTCACCACTTTCGTTACCTTGAACCAGGCGTGTAAACAGGATGTTGTGATGTCTCCTCCCAGCACAGTGAGAGGAAACCACACCAAGACCTGGGGACTCCACACACCAATGGTCAACTGGTCAACTGTTGGTCACACTGTAGCGTGTTGAGTCTGAAAGACTGTGTTGAGCCTACTGCCTATTGTGTAGCGCCTGTGTTTGTGGATATTTGTATGAGAGTTGTGTGACCTTGGATGTGAACGCGAGCATCCTCTTGCCTTGGCTATTTGGGAGGGCGCCAATAATCCCAATGGTGATAAATTACTGCTAATTACTCTAAAATTAAGTCATGCTTGTGCTTTACAGAAAGGCTAAATAAATTGTCTATTCCCATTGCTCTCCTTTCCTGCCTTTGGTGTCCAAACTAAGCTCAATTTATTAAATCAGCAATTATCACCGGCTTTCAGTAAAGACACAGATCTATCTAGAGTACAGTACATCTGTCACTGAGTGTGCAGTACAGACCCCTAATTTGCAGGAGGCTTCACTGCAGTACCTGGTTCGAATCCAGGCTGCATCACATCCGGCCGTGATTGGGAGTCCCATAAGGCAGCTCACAATTGGCCCAGCGTCGTCCGGGTTTGGCCTGGGTAGGCCGTCACTGTAAATAAGAATTTGCTCTTAACTGACTTGCCTAGTTAAATAAAGGTTAAATAAAATAAAAAATAAATCATTTTCTTCACTCAATGAAAGTACATCTCACTCAGTTCTGGGCTACAGCTGTTGTAGATAGCATAAAATATCTCCCTTTGGTTTAATAACGTCTTGTAGCTTGTAGACAATATTTGGATATAAAACACATTGTCACAAAGGTTATATAGAAGGTCTATAACTATATTTAACGATAAAACACAACTAATGAGCAGATGAATAGCAGGAGGATGCAGTTTATGGCCCAAAGCCAAGCTCTGACCCTTGTCTCAATCACTTCTTCAAGGCCCCTCCAGGGCAGGAGGATGTAATGATGGAACATTCCTCAGGGAGTTGTGACTGAGTACTGCTGACCACACTCACCTCTCCACCTGACATGTTATTCAACCTAAGGCTGAGATAATGCCCTGGTCGACAGGTCATCTACATTGTTATCACTACAGGCAATGCATTCCATTAGCAAGAGCTGACCTTTGACTTTTATAGTATTCTCGGAGTGAGGTCAAAGAATGGAACCCGACTAAGACAAGTCAGAACACAGTCATGTCTCATTACAGCCCTCAGCTACCTATAAACAGGGAAACACGTCAAGAGTGTTTTCACAAAATACTCCTTTTGCTCTTTAGACACACATCAGTGATGTAGATTACATCGTGTCCCATTGCATTCGATGTCTTTTGATGAATACAGTGTCAGTGCTACCTCACTAACCCCCATTTCCATGACCAGTGTGGCAGGAGACTGTTTCCCCTCTGGCAGGATGCCATCCGGGAAACAGGCTAGGCAGAAGCACCTGGACAGGGACAGGGAATGACCCCCAAGCACCGGAGGAAGTGAACAACTTGAAGGGAGAGTTATTTAAGAGATGTGGGGTGACAGGGGCAGAGCAGGGCATCAGAGTGTGTTTCTACTGGTCTGACAGAGGAAAGACAGCAGGAGGGGAGGGAAGGGAGAGATATTCAGACAGATTTATAACACTGCTAATACTGTACATTTCAACAGGGGGATTACTCCATGACAATATAAGTGGGGCTGTTTTGGAGGAGCTTAGCACCGGGGGACAGTATTGTTTATAGCCTGATGCTGGTATGATTGTTTGGTAGCTAGAGTTTGGATCAGAGGTTGGCTCCTCTGTGGGTCAGATAGTGGGGTTCTCAATGGCAGCCAGGGTAGGGCTCTCTCTCCCACTGCAGCAAAGCTGCTGCCTGGCTGCCTGGTCCCCATCATTAGGGAGCCCCTCTGAAGTCAGAGCCAGCTGCCCCAGTCTACATGAACACTCACCCATGCCCCTGTAGCTGCCTGTAGACAGCATTCTGCTGAAGCACCTAGTTGCACTAGATGTGCACCATGAATCTAACTTATAAAAACCTTCAGCACCATTACCCTTTCTCCATCATGCATAGTTAACCTTTCTCCTCCATCTCCCCACAAATCACTCCAGGGTCAGTTTTGTAATGCCTGACATTCCGTCTGAAATCATGTTGGACTTGGAATGTCTATGAATCCGGTCAAATTCCACAGCTAATGAGTCCAATAGAGTGGGTCTGAAAGGGAAGGATACATAATATTGCTTAAGAAGAGAAATAGAGAAATAACATTGTACTGTTGAGGAGCCGGCAACAGAAGCATTTCTCTGTGTACGTGACCAATACATTTGGATTTGAACACCATAACAGACATGGATCATTACATTACAGAAAACTGTTTGTACATACTGTAGCTAGTTAATGTGTGTAGATACTACATGTAATATGACCAGAGGGAAATGTTACGTAACTCTCTCCCTCTACAACTATGAATGGTGCTTCCACTGTGAAGTAAGGGAACTGTCCCAGAATCACAACAGAATCATCCTGAGAATGCACTTTCAAAACATACAAAGTGAATATGTTAAATTATATAAATTACTTCCAGATTCTACTGGGAAGAACTCAGTTTTGAAATGGCTGTGTGGAGATTACCGAAGAAGGTAATCGATAGAGACTCAACCTCCCCTTCCTCTTTTGTTGCTCCACCGTGGGTTGTTAGAGCATGTGTATGTTGCCTGCTGTACATTGTGAGAGAGAATGCTGTGACCAGCGTTCAAGGCTGCCGGTGCTGTGACCTGAAACTGTCCCCTGACCTATACCCAATCAGAGTGAGGCTGGGTTGACATGACAGCTCCTGCTGTTAGGGGTTGGTGGGTGCTGGGCACTAATCTCTCTCCAGCTCCACCAGCCTGGTGTCCCCGTCGTCCGACACATTCCTGCACATCACAGCGGCAGCCCCTGCTAGGCCCCAGGATGAACACCTGCTGAGTGCTAAGGAGCAAGACAGTGAGAGGGCGAGAGAGAGAGAGAGAGAGAGAGAGAGAGAGAGAGAGAGAGAGAGAGAGAGAGAGAGAGAAAGAGAGAGAAAACTATTATGTAGGGCAAGAGACACAAACATTTGCATACATACAGTAAACAAATTTGAATACATGTCGTATGTATGTGCATAAGCATGTGGAAAATACACTGAAAATAGTATATATACATCCGTGCGTCCCATTCAGACATGAGCTGGCTTGTTTATCATAGTCTACGAGGACTTCAGTGTGAGGCTACAGGCGTGTGTACCTGCAGGGCTGAGGATGTGGCGTTTGGGGAACATGTTCAAGGTACTGACTGCAGGACCTCAAAGGAGATGAAGAAAAGTGGATAAGTTACTGAGGGGCTTCCTAAAAGTAATTACCCTGGCATGCATATAAACAGAGAAAACACACATCCATGTTCGCACACACACACACACACACACACACACACACACGCACACGCACACACATGCGCACACGCACACGCACACACACATACAATCTTTAGGTCAGCTAGTGCAGGCCAGGGCCCAACTACCCGAGCTCGAGCTTTGCAAACACACCCTTCCTGTTTTCATAAGGGGAGAACACAGGAACAATAGTGGAAGAGAGGAGAGAAGAGGGAGATGGGGCCGGAGAGAGCTGTGAGGCCCGCGGCAGAGCCTCAGTCCTGGGTGGGGAGGATTCGTTGATTCAGGTGAAGGGTGAGTGGTGAGGTTAAAGGCAATAACACAGAAATTGAATAAAAGTTACGCATCACAAATTTTCAGCAAAGAACATAAAAGGTGTAAGGTAAAAAACAAGCCTATAGAGAGCATACATACATCCAGTTTACAGCTTAGGCAGGCACGTCGATGGGAGTGTACCACAGCATCAGTATTTTCTCCTGTAAACTTTCCTGGTCTTTTCCTTTGCCATGCAAGGCACAGGGACATTGATGGCAACTTCAATAGCACACTGTAACTGTTCCATGAGTCTCAGCACATGTTTGTGAGTTGCAGAGCGGACAGAGGGGATGCGAGTCCAACTGTAGTGTTTGGGATGTGTCTGTCGGCAGTGTGGGAAGACAGAGAGTAGGCAGACTTCAAAGGCCCTTTCCTGTGGGATGCTGCCTCACTGTCTGTGTTGCCATTTTCTCAGGGAAGACACTCACATGTTGCCAAAATATCACACAGACACACTTTGAATCAACCACACTATCAACGAAGTGGTGGTTAGTCACTGAACATAGAGTTGAGCCACTACTGTATCGTATTCTTATCTGTGTGTGTATTTTGTGTCTGACTGAGTGAGTATGTACAGCATGAGGTGCTGGAGGAGGGGTGGCGGATTGCTGAAGACTGCTGTAATACAAAACTGTAAATTCAAGCAGCCAACAGAGAACTAATTAGGCCAATACTGTACACAATCCGGTGTGTAAGCGGCCGTGCCGGCTGTGGCTGTCATCACAACATGTGGACTCCTGGTTCCAATGACTTCCTGAGAGGCCCCTGTACCTCTCCTGTGGTTTTACCCTACTACTTCACATATCCTCAGCACACAGCCTCACACACACACAAAAAATGTCTGAAAGGATTTATACAGAACATTCAAAAGTTTAGACACACCTACTCATTCAAAGAGATTTTCTTTATTTTTACTATTTTCTACATTGTAGAATAACACTGAAGACATCAACACTATGATATAACACATGTGGAAACATGTAGCAACCCAAAAAGTGTTAAACAAATCCAAATATATTTTATATTTTAGGTTCCAACCTTTGCCTTGATGACAGCTTTGCACACTCTTGGCAGTCTCTCAACCAGCTTCATGAGGAATGCTTTCCCAACAGTCTTGAAGGAGTTCCCACATATGCTGAGCACTTGTTGGCAGCTTTACCTTCACTCTGCGGTCCAACTCAACCCAAACCATCTCAATTGGGTTGAAGTTGGGGGATTGTGGAGGCCAGGTCATCTGATGCAGCACTCCATCAATCTCCTTGGTCAAACAGCCATTACTCAGCCTGGAGGTGTGTTTTGGGTCATTGTCCTGTTGAAAAACAAATGATAGTAAGCTCAGTATCGCTGCAGAATGCTGTGGTAGCCATGCTGGTTAAGTGTACCTTGAATTCAAAATAAATCACAGACAGCACCCCCACACCATCACAACTCCTCCTCCATGCTTCACGGTGGGAACCACACATGCGGAGATCATCCGTTCACCTACTCTGCGTCTCACAAAGACATGGCGGTTGGAACCAAAAATATCAAATTTGGACTCATCAGACCAAAGGACAGATTTCCACCAGTCTAATGTCCATTGCTCGAGTTTCTTGGACCAAGCAAGTCTCTTCTTCTTATTAGTGTTCTTTAGTAGTGTTTTTTTGTTGCAGCAATTCGACCATGAAGGCCTGATTCATGCAGGCTTCTCTGAACAGTTGATGTTGATATGTGTCTGTTTCTTGAACTATGTGAAGCATTTATTTGGACTGCAGAGGTAACTCTGGGTCTTACTTTCCTGTGGCGGTCTTCATGAGAGCCAGTTTCATCATAGCTCTTGATGGTTTTTGCGACAGTACTTGAATGAACTTATTAAAAGCTCTTGATATTTTCCAGATTGACTGACCTTCATGTTATAAATTAAGTTAATGATGGAATGTCATTTCTCTTTGCTTATTTGAGCTGTTCTTGCCATAAACAGGACTTGGTCTTTTACCAAATCAGATCGAATTGTATTAGCCACATGCGCCAAACACAACAGGTAGACCTTACAGGGAAATGCTTACTTACGAGCCCCTAATCAACAATGCAGTTTTAAAAAATACAGATAAGAATAAGAAATAAAGTATTACGTTTTTTATTTATTTATTTATTTCACCTTTATTTAACCAAGTTGGCCGGTTGAGAACAAGTTCTCATTTACAACTGCAACTTGGCCAAGATAAAGCAAAGCAGTGCGACAAAAACAACAACACAGAGTTACACATAAGCAAACGTACAGTCAGTAATACAATAGAAAAAGTATATGTACAGTGTGTGCAAATGTAGAACATTAGGGAGGTAAGGCAATAAATAGGCCTTATAGGCGAAATAATTACAATTTATCATTAACACTGGAGTGATAGATGTGCAGATGATGATGTGCAAGTAGAGATACTGGTGTGCAAAAGAGCAAGATAAGATAAATAACAGTATGGGGATGAGGTAGTTGGGTGTGCTATTTACAGATTGGCTGTGTACAGGTACAGTGATCGGTAAGCTGCTCTGGCAGCTGATGCTTAAAGTTAGAGAGGGAGATATGAGACTCCAGCTTCAGAGATTTTTGCAATTCGTTCCAGTCATTGGCAGCAGAGAACTGGAAGGAAAGGCGGCCAAAGAAAGCGCTGGCTTTGGGGATGACAGGTGAAATATACCTGCTGGAGCGCGTGCTATGGGTGGGTGCTGCTATGGTGACCAGTGAGCTGAGATAAGGCGGGACTATATGCAGGGGGTACCGGTACAGAGTCAATGTGTGGGAGCACTGGTTAGTTGAGGTAATATGTACATGTAGGTAGAGTTATTAAAGTGACTAACAACAGAGAGTAGCAGCGGTGTAAAGGGGGGGGGGGGGGGTGGCAATGTTAACAGTCTGGGTAGCCATTTGATTAGGTGGCTTGGGGGTAGAAGCTGTTTAGAAGCCTCTTGGACCTAGACTAGGGGCTCCAGTACCGCTTGCCCAGAGAAGCAGGAAGCAGAGAGAACAGTCTAAGGTGGCTGGAGTCTTTGACAATTTGTAGGGCCTTGCTCTGACACCGCCTGGAATAGAGGTCCTGGATGGCAGGAAGCTTGGACCCAGTGATGTACTAGGCCGTACGCACTATCCTCTGTAGTGCCTTGCGGTCGGAGGCTGAGCAGTTGCCATACCAGGCAGTGATCAATGGTGCAGCTGTAGAACCTGTTGAGGATCTGAGGACCCATGCCCAATCTTTTCAGCCTGAGGGGGAATAGGTTTTGTTGTGCCCTCTTCATGACTGTCTTGGTGTTTTTGGACCATGTTAGTTTGTTGGTGATGTGGACACCAAGGAACTTGAAGCTCTCAACCTCCTGACTCCTGTCTCCTGACCCCTCCTGTCTCAGCCTCCAGTATTTATGCTGCAGTAGTTTATGTGTCGGGGGGCTAGGGTCAGTTTGTTATATCTGGAGTACTTCTCCTGTCCTATTCGGTGTCCTGTGTGAATCTAAGTGTGCGTTCTCTAATTCTCTCCTTCTCTCTTTCTTTCTCTCTCTCGGAGGACCTGAGCCCTAGGACCATGCCCCAGGACTACCTGACATGATGACTCCTTGCTGTCCCCAGTCCACCTGACCGTGCTGCTGCTCCTGTTTCAACTGTTCTGCCTTATTATTATTCGACCATGCTGGTCATTTATGAACATTTGAACATCTTGGCCATGTTCTGTTATAATCTCCACCCGGCACATCCAGAAGAGGACTGGCCACCCCACATAGCCTGGTTCCTCTCTAGGTTTCTTCCTAGGTTTTGGCAATTCTAGGGAGTATTTCCTAGCCACCATGCTTCTACACCTGCATTGCTTGCTGTTTGGGGTTTTAGGCTGGGTTTCTGTACAGCACTTTGAGATATCAGCTGATGTACGAAGGGCTATATAAATAAATGTGATTTGATTTGATTTGAACCTGCTCCACTGCAGCCCCGTTGATGAGAATGGGGGCGTGCTCAGTCCTCTTTTTCCTGTAGTCCACAATCATCCCCTTTGTCTTGATCACGTTGAGGGAGAGGTTGTTGTCCTGGCACCACACGGCCAGTTCTCTGACATCCTCCCTAAAGGCTGTCTCGTCGTTGTCGGTGCTCACTGTTGTGTCATTGGCAAACTTAATGATGGTGTTGGAGTTGTGCCTGGCCGTGCAGTCATGAGTGAACAGGGACTACAGGAGGGGACTGAACACGCACCGCTGAGGGGCCCCTGTGTTGAGGATCAGAGTGGCGGATGTGCTGTTACCTACCTTTTCCACCTGGGGGTGGCCCATCAGGAAGTCCAGGATCCAGTTGCAGAGGGAGGTGTTTAGTTCCAGGGCTTTGAGCTTTGAGGGCACTATGGTGTTAAACGCTGAGCTGTAGTCAATGAACAGCATTCTCACATAGGTTTTCCTTTTGGCCAGGTGGGAAAGGGTAATGTGGAGTGCAATAGAGATTGCATCATCTGTGGATCTGTTGGGGCGGGATGCAAATTGGAGTGGGTCTAGGGTTTCTGGGATAATGGTGCTGATGTGTGCCATGACCAGCCTTTCGAAGCACTTCATGGCTACAGACGTGAGTGCTACGGGTCTGTAGTCATTTAGGCAGGTTATCTTAGTGTTCTTGGGCACAGGCACTATGGTGGTCTGCTTAAAACATGTTGGTATTACAGACAGGGAGAGGTCGAAAATGTCAGTGAAGACCCTTGCCAGTTGGTCAGCGCATGCTTTCAGTACACGTCCTGGTAATCCGTCAGGCCCTGCGGCCCTATGAATGTTGACCCGTTCAAAGGTCTCACTCACATCGGCTGCGGATAGCGTGATCACACAGTCTTCCAGAACAGCTGAAGCTCTCATGCATGTTTCAGTGTTATTTGCCTCAAAGCAAGCATAGAAGTAGTTTAGCTCGTCTGGTAGGCTCGTGTCACTGGGCAGCTCTCTGTTATGGTTTGCACGCCCTACCACATCCGACGAGCGCCAGAGATGGTGTAGTATGATTCAATCTTTGGCCTGTATTGACGCTTAGCTTGTTTGATTGTTCGTCGGAGGGCATAAAAGGATTTCTTATAACCTTCCGGGTTAAAGTCCCTCACCTTGAAAGCTGCAGCTCTAGCCTGTAGCTCAGTGCAGATGTTGCCTGTAATCCATGGCTTCTGGTTGGGGTATGTATGTATGGTCACTGTGGGGACGACATTGATGAAGCCAATGACTGATGTGATGTACTCCTCAATGCCATCGGTGGAATCCCGGAACATATTCCAGTCTGTGCTAGCAAAACAGTCCTGTAGTTTAGCATCTGCTTCATCTAATCACTTTTTCATTGATCTTGTCACTGGTGCTTCCTGCTTTAATTTTTGCAGGAATCAGGAGGATAGAATTATGATCAGATTTGCCAAATGGAGGGTGTTGGAGAGTTTTGTATGTGTCTTTGTGTATGGAGTAAAGGTGGTCCAGAGATTTGTTTTCCTCTGGTTGCACATTTATCATGCTGATAGAAATTTGGGCAAACGGATTTAAGTTTCCCTGCATTAAAGTCCCCGGCCACTAGGAGCGCCGCCTCTGGTGAGCGTTTTCTTGCAAAGCTGTCATCAAGGCAAAGGGTGGCTACTTTGAAACATCTTAAATCTCAAATATATTTTGATTTGTTTAACACTTTCTCGGTTACTACTTGATTCCATATGTGTTATTTATTGGTTTTGAAGTCTTCACTATTATTCTACAATGTAGAAAATAGTAAAATAAAGAAAAACCCTTAGCTGTAGCTGTGTTCTAACTTTTGACTGGTACTGTACATTTTTTCACACAATGACGACCACAAGCATACATGTGGGAATATTATCTTAGTTTAAAGGACTCATGGGTTTCTATTACCAAAACTAAATATCAATGATTATTATACAGGCAATACAGGTTGACTTGTACATTCTGCTGTTCCATCTGGTGCTAAGGTCTGGAAAAGGAGAAGGAGGCCCCGTTCCCCACACTTTAGACATAGCACTCAGCTAAGATTCTGTTTCTCACAGACACAAGAGGCCCTATAATAACGTTTCCCTGTATCCGGTCTCCTTCCTCCTCCCAGTTTCTCACTGACCTGGTGTCTCTGCCTCATTCCCCTTCCTTTACTCTGAGCCTTTCAGCTCTCTACAGTATACGCCAATCTCTCCATCCAAGTCATTGAACTGTTTTTATGGTACTCCTTTGATTGTGAAACCGACAACTTTTTCCAACTTTGTTTGGAGTTGAGGAAGATCCCTTCAGAGCAGCCATCACAGCCTCTCCCATTACATCCGAGCGATAGCAGGAAGAAGGGAGGATAGGAGAGAGGAGAGAGGAGAGGCCGTGGATTGAGTCCCAGCTGGATTAACTCCACCACACCATCTGTGTCCAGGCCTGGTCACACAGCACAAACACACATGTGCAGCAGCCGCCTCTGAATCCCCACAACGAACACTGGATTATTCATTATTTAATAAGCTACTGTTTTTACACGGCTTTGCTCTGGTCTATAACTGCAGCACGGTGCTAATGCTAAGTGATGAGTTTTCACCAAAACTGGTCAAAGTTCCTGTTGATTCAAATGAAAGTGAGATTTATTGCCATTAAGAGATAATTTAGTAAATCCCCTTTGAGTATCCGATATCACCACAGCTAAATATAGTCATACATTTTTCAGTTTCTTCCAATAAATTTAAGTCTGTGTGAGCCTTTCTCTGTGTCGGCCAAGTGGCTGAGGGAAATGAGGGAAGGGAATTTAGCCAGGTTATTTGTGATTGCGACTAAGCCAGTTCTGAACATTGGGTGTGTTCAGGAGGATGAACCTCTCTTGATAAAGAGTAACTTTGCTGTGCCAGCCAGGCAGCCAGTCTCCAGTTCTAGCAAGGCTTTGTAGTGGCTCTGTTCACCCATGGCCTGTTCTGATATGGATATAATGAGCAACTGTGCCTGATGCCAGAAGATGTCACATCCTGTGTCTTCACAATCTCCCTCAGCAGTGGCACGGTGCTCCTGGGTGTCAAATTCTGACCACACAATACTATTATCATGTGGGCCAGAAGCCTGGGCTGTGGGGTAGCTGTCACCTGTTCACATAGCCAACCCTCTATGCCCTGCCTCCTGTTCCCCCTTCCTCTTCCTGTCAATCCACTCAAACAGCTTTGATCAATAATCCTGTGGTCACCAGCAGTCAGTCAATATGTTCACCAGGTAGAGAGACTCATTGTTATCGTAATTGCAGGCCTTGCTCTCTCTGATGGAGCCTGTGCTTGGGTGACTGTGAATAACAGTCAGCTGGTAGCTGGGCTCAGCCTTTGGTATGAGGTTCTTTCAACTGGAACCAACAGCTTGCGAATACAGCACTACTAAACAAGTCATTGTTCACTGCGTTTTTGGTCAGGGTTGTTAAAATGAGAAAAGCATTGGCCACGACGTCTTCATTCGATTGGGATTTTAAAGAAAGAAATGCAACCTGATTCAGAATCTAATTTGTGATGAAATTGAGTGCACCTGTGACATCTGGAGAGTCTGAAGCTGAATCCCATATGTCTGCTCCATCCTCAGTGTTAAGAAGGGAGGAATATCAGCACAATGGCTGACACACTACCTCTGCCAGGAGAACATCTCTGTCTTAGTCAGTGAGTCCAGGCATTGTGTGCCAAGTCCATTGTTTCAACTGACTGAGTTCATGGATAGTACGCACAACAGAACTCCGGAGAGCTTGGGTGAGTCTGTGTTTATGTGTTGTATGTTTAAGAAGTGTAGATTTGATAGATGTCCAGACTGCAGCTCACAACTTAAACCCTATCCCTTTCTGTGATAACCAAGGTTGTTTGAGTTTCTTCTCAGTCTATAGTAAGCCAGTTCAAGATGGCGGCCATCTCTGAGGCTAGCCGCGGCTGCAATATGGCCATGATAATGCATGGGGGAGTCAGTGTCCCCCTGAAGGAATGCTCACAGGAAACACCTTCTCCTTTATTATCTTTCCTGCTGTTATTGCTGGCAGCGCTGCCATTCTCCCTTCCTTACTACTCTCCTCCACTGGCGCGGCCTGCATGCCACCATAGCACTGCTGTGCTTTCTCAGGGCCGCCCGGCCCCTCACACCCCGACCCACCCTATAGCCCAGTCTCCTCATATAACATCCCCATACAGTACTCTATACTGCAAACCATGCTAGAAATGGGCCATACCGGTTATGCACTAAAACCACATCTGATTTTAACTTCAAATTGCTAAACAATTATGTTGACACCTTTTTCATCTTAAAAAAACCCACAGGAAAAGGAGAAGCCAAATAAAACAGGTTGATTGAATGATGCAGTGTGGGCTCCTGATGACTCATTTGTCTATCATCCTGTTTCTGTGATTAGACTTTCTCATCTGCAGTGTTCATGAATATATAACTATTAATGGCTGTGCCTGATAAGACATTGCCCAAATCACAGCCTGCGGTCGAGTCTAGATGACAACACACCCCCAGGCAATCACAATGATAAAGGGGCCTCAATGAGATTAATAATGATTATCTAAGTAATACACAAATATGCAGCAGCCGAACCAAACACTTACCCGAGCCTAAACTCTGTCCAGATGTGTTCAGGAAACACTAGGGCTTCATTGACTCCAATCAGAGTTGAGTCATTATCCCCTCCTCAAGGGAGGACATTCATTCATGTACTCAATTACATGAATATTCTGGCTATTATTCTTCCCACAATACAACAGCAAATACAGTTACACATTTGATCTTGTGGACCATACAATTGCCATGAAACATCTACTGCAATTATCTGTCAACCCTGAAAAAAAGAAGATGATGATACTTAACTTAGTTAGGAGTATGGTTATGTACACTTGCTCCCCAACCCTAACCCCAGTACTTCCTCTAACCATCGATAGACAAGTAGTAATGCAGTAACCTAACCACCACTAAATCCCTTGGGGTGATCCTCTATCCTGAGACAAACACCTGTCTCTGAGAATGTAATGGATGAGAATGGAAGATTGTTCCCAGAATCTCTATATCTACTGTATGGACATGCCCTGCAGCTGAACCCATTCAGATAAGTCTTAGTAAAACACCCCCCCTTAGTAAAACAAAATCTGTGTGAGGGCATGAACATTTTTTATCAAAAAACACATTCTGTAACAACGCTAATCCAAAATAAACCAACATTACAGAGTCCCACTGAGGCCTGGAGCTGGTCGAAAACCTCTGGGCCATTTTCACTCAGCCTCCAGTGTTCCGTAACACTAGTGTTAACAAGTCCCGGTGCTCAGCCCTGGTCCTCCTCAATCATAGTCCAGTGTGGAGACGTAAGGCCTTTGTCTACGCTACTCTAAAGACACAACACCACTGTAAAGCTGATACATGATATATGACCCGCTCTCACAGCCTCTTGGCTTACTGGAAATAACTCTCAAACTAAACTCAATCTTTTTCCATGGGAAACAAACCGGCTTTGTATTCACTCTAGCCCGCTCCAGTGTGCAGCATTTCTCTCCACTACTGTACTCCAGATTTTTTTTAAGAGGGGGGCCCCATCAACACTGTTGAACATCAAAACCGCTGTTATTTTTATGGGTCCGGTTCTGCAGAGTGAGTGTACTCTCTAATGCTCAGGTTTCCCATCTGGTCCCCATAACGGCATGCTGGTGGAGTGCTGAGTCCAGAGTAGTCTATGGATGAGTGAAGGTGGGGGGTGGTTGTACTCACTATCTTCTATGTGTGTGTGTGTGTGTGTGTGTGTGTGTGTGTGTGTGTGTGTGTACTGTAACCCCTGTCTAGTACATGCCTCTCGGCTGTCTGATTTAAGAGAAGCCAGTGACTACCCCGGAGACCCAGCCCCATTACTCCACATCTCCTCACCGTGACGGCTACACTGCAGCCTCTCCCAGGGTGTGCTTTTCCCAGCACATACTACCCCACATCCAGGCACCAGGCATCCAAATTCTGACTGTCTGTGACTGAAGATGTCGGAGAGAGTATTTGGTAATGGTGTGTTGGTTGGTCCTTTGCATGGGGTGATGTACGTTTCCTTCAACAATCAGTCTTCCAGATAGATGACACAGACACAGGAACCTTGGTATAAAACGCTTTAGTAATAAAATGCAATTGCAGACAGAGATTCACATACAGAATACCTCAGTAGTCTATAATAAATATCTGTGTGGCGAAACAAGAGATAAAGCTTCTTATACTAGCTGGTGTAGACAACCTACCGTCAATCATACCTTAACATTGTTGCATTGGATTAGATACAAAGTATCAAAGACGAGAAAAACATGTCTAGACTGTGGTTTGTCACTCTGCTATCTCGGCCTTGAGCCTGTGTGACTATCAGCAGGTGCAGACAATTCTCAGCCTGAGAACTAAAGCAGTACATCTCCATTTAACCCAGTACTTTTCCATCATTGCGTATTGCAAGCATACAAAGGTTATCACAAATACAGTTGAAGTCGAAAGTTTACATACACCTTAGCCAAATACATTTATACTCAGGTTTTCAAAATTCCTGAAACTTAATCCTAGTAAAAAATTCCCTGGTTTAGGTCAGTTAGGATCACTACTTTATTGTAAGAATGTGAAATGTCAGAATAATAGTAGAGAATTATTTATTTCAGCTTTTATTTCTTTCATCACATTCCCAGTGGGTCAGAAGTTTACATACACTCAATTAGTATTTGGTAGCATTGCCATTAAATTGCTTAACTTGGGTCAAACGTGTCGGGTAGCCTTTCACAAGCTTCCCACAATAAGTTGGATGAATTTTGGCCCATTCCTCCTGACAGAGCTGGTGTAACTGAGTCAGGTTTGTAGGCCTCCTTACTCACACTTTTTCAGTTCTGCCCACAAATGTTCTATAGGATTGAGGTCAGGGCTTTGTGATTGCCCCTCCAATACCTCGACTTTGTTGTCCTTAAGCAATTTTGCCACAACTTTGGAAGTATGCTTGGGGTCATTGTCCATTTGGAAGACCCATTTGAGACCAAGCTTTAACTGATGTCTTGAGATGTTGCTTCAATATTTCCACATCATTTTCCACCCTCATGATGCCATCTATTTTGTGAAGTGCACCAGTCCCTCCTGCAGCAAAGCACCCCCACAACATGATGCTGCCACCCCCATGCTTCACAGATGGGATAGTGTTCTTCAGCTTGCAAGCCTCCCCCTTTTTCCTCCATACATAACAATGGTCATTATGGCCAAACAGTTCTATTTTTGTTTCATCATTCCAGAGGACATTTCTCCAAAAAGTACAATCTTCGTCCCCATGTGCAGTTGCAAACCGTAGTCTGGCTTTTTTATGGCGGTTTTGGAGCAGTGGCTTCTTCCTTGCTGAGCGGCCTTTCAGGTTATGTAGATACAGGACTCGTTTTACTGTGGATATAGATACTTTTGTGCCTGTTTCCTGCAGCATCTCCACAAGGTCCTTTGCTGTTGTTTTGGGATTGATTTGCACTTTTCGCACCAAAGTACGTTCATCTCTAGGAGACAGAACGCGTCTCCTTCCTGAGTGGTATGACGGCTGCGTGGTCCCATGGTGTTTTACTTGCGTACTAATGTTTGTACAGATGAATGTGCTCCCTTCAGGTGTTTGGAAACTGCTCCCAACAATGAACCAGACTTGTGGAGGTCTACAATTTTCTATGGTGGACTTGTGGAGGTCTTGGCTGATTTCTTATGATTTTCCCATGTTGTGAAGCAAAAAGACACTAAGTTTGAAGGTAGGCCTTGAAATACATCCACAGGTACACCTGAAATTGACTCAAATGATGTCAATTAGCCTATCAGAAGCTTCTAAAGCCATAACATTATTTTCAGGAATTTTCCAAGCTGTTTAAAGGCAGTCAACTTAGTGTATGTAAACATCTGACCCACTGGAATTGTGATGTAGTGAATTATAAGTGAAGTAATCTGTCTGTAAACAATTGTTGGAAAAATTACAAAGTAGATGTCCTAACCGACTTGCCAAAACTAGTTTGTTAACAATAAATTTATGGAGTGGTAGAAAAAGGAGTTTTAATGACTACAACTTAAGTGTATGTAAACTTCTGACTTCAACTGTATACAGTAACCATGGCACTGTTGTTGGGTTACCAATACCATTAAACCAGGGATGGTCTTCTCCACAGACCATTTACCAAGACAACAACAAATCTAAACACAGCACAAGCCTATCAACACAGGAACTACAAATAATAAGATTCCCATTCAAATCTGGCCCATAACATTTCCAAATTTCCCAGTGAACCATTTACCCATCCTGGTCATAACATCATCGTTGCTAGGGCTGAGCGTGTTTGGATTTGGGTTTTGACAAAATGAACACCGCAGTACCTTTTCCTTTCTTGTCTTTCTGCAAAATCTATAAAATCCATGGCAAGATGGACAAATGGTCCTCTTGGCGTAGGGAAATGACCTGGTTTCAGAGGTGCTCCTTTGGCAGTGTTAAATTGCACGTAGCACAACGAAACAGAAACTGTTTCACATGCTGAGTCAAATTTGGACAAAACCAATCCAAAGAAATTGCCTCTATCATATCCCCTCTTGACAAATGGGACATACCATGGGCCACTTGGCAAACAGAGGCGATAAGACAAGCTGGCAGACATGGTCTGCAAGACAGTCGGTCTCCAAATATTAGAAACGGGGTCAAGTTTACAACCACGCTGTTGCCATACCAAATAAGAACCAACATCCAAAGACTGTTTAGATGCCAAATCATCAGTGTCTTTCCCAACAGTAGCACAGAAGAACATGGAGTGGCTATGACACATTTTGAGGCAGCCTCATCTGCCATGTCGTTACCCATATTCACAAAATCTTTCCCCCCAGCGTGAGCAGCAACCTTCACAATAGCCAAAGCAGAAGGCAGCATCATAGCCTCCAAGAGATCGAAAACCATAGTTCTATAACGAATAGGACTTCCAAAAGCATTGTGAACCCACACCTGAGCCCCAGGGTAACCCCCAACAGGTGCTACTAGATTATGATTATCTAAGCATGGACTCATCTCAGAACATTATTGCACAGCAGATTTATTATGACCTGGCACAATTAAACAGACTCATCTCGTTGGCTGGCTGGAATCACCCTACCCTGTCTGAGACATCCTACTACATCACCCAGACAAGACGCGTTGCATCACACTGCCTGGCAGGAAGGTTAATACTGATGCACTGCTGATGAATCATCCTAGTAACATGTGTTGATCCTCTGATGCAAAATGGAACTTTGACATGAACTTCAAGCTTAAATTGTTTTCTTAGGGTTTGGGGCCCAGAGAATTCAGAAGTGAAGGATGAAGTCTGATTCCAGAGGAGATGGATCCACCAGTCCAGGGTGGAGCGGTGTGTTGAAAGTCAAGAGGTATCAAAGAGAAGCTACTGAGAAGCTACTGGAAGATCTACCACATCTCACACAGAAAACCAAAAAATGTCAAGAAGTGATCTTCAGGAGATGAACCACACAAAAAACATCTTCAAGCATAATTCATTAGCCTGGTGCTGGGGCTAGTGCTTGGGTTGGGGGGGGGGGGGGGTCAGTGGTGGGGATTGCAATACTCTTCCTGTTTTTGCTACAAACTACGCTCTGGACAGGATCTGCATTCGTCCAAAATTATGTGTTGGGGGGGGGGCTGTTTCTCATACAGGACTGCATCCTTGCTTTGAAGTGGGAGTGGAAACAATATCATAGCCTAATGTCTCAGATAATTAGAAGTGACTAAAATAGTGTCAGTGTGTTAGTGTGAGGCTATGTGGTCCCATACCTGCTCAGAGAGCACAATGGTTTGTTGAGTGCCTTCCAACACAGAGGACATCCTTCCCATATAGTTGGCGGAGCTCGGCTCCATACCAATCTGCTCCCACTGTTTGTAAAATAAACATGCCCCTGAACGCTAACCCACTGCCCACTCTGTTTCCCCCAATAATGCATCTGGCTGACCTTTAACCTAATCCTGTTTGAACCACACTTCCTGTCCAGTGCACATTGGATATGACTGTATGGAAATTTGTGGAGCAGCAGCCATTTTCACGCCGCTGAACAGGAGATTACAGACTAGTTCCTATTGTGGTGGTACACACAGGAGGGGGAAACCAAGCAGGACAGGAGACTCATCATGCAAAACAAAATCACCTTGGTTATGAATCACATCACAAACAGGAGGCACAGTCGAGTCAGGTCGTATCATGGTTTCAAGCCAATAGGAAACCACAATGGCTCTTCAACTGGAATTCCACCACAGGTGGTTGGTGGCAGCTTAATTGGGGAGAACGGGCCCATGGTAATGATTGGAGCGAAATCAGGGGAATGGTATCAAATACGTAGTTGATGTTTGATGCCATTTAATTTCCTCCGTTACAGCCATTACTATGAGCGGCTCTCCTTTCTTAAGCCTCCAGTGATATTCGACCAACCGACTTACTTACTGTAGGCTATATCACAGAATTTTAAAAACAGAAACACAGTAGCATCACAACAACGATCAAGAAAAATAAACATAATGCCTTCATAAAACAATCTAGTTTGATTGGAAAAGGCTGCTCAAACAGACATGCAAAGCAGGTCTCCCTCCTCCCACCTACTCCACGCTATCTCTCTGGGAGCCCCTGAGTCCGTTTGTCCCACAGATGGGGGGGGGGGGGGGGGGGGGGGGAGACTAGATAAGCCAGTGGTCCCCCTCCATCAACACTGGAGTCCTGCCACAGAGGGTAGAGTTACACAGGCAGTCAAGGCAGGCAGTCCTCTGGGGCCCAGTGGGAATGGGCTGCATGGGGCTGGGTTAGTCAGGGGAGGCTAATCTGCTCCCGGCTGGACAGGCTGCTGATGCCCACCATCTGTTTCTGTTACTCATCACCCACCGACCAGGAACCACCAGGCACACACACAAGTAAACAAACACTGCCAGCAGAAATCCATTTAACAGCTAACTCTCTACCTGCACAGGCCTTTAATTACTTATAATCAGTGCCACCAAATAAGAGGAGTTCAGAAACCCTTTGCATTGGGTAAGCTCTTAAGATGGTGGGGTGATGAGGAGAGTAGTGTGAGAAATGTGAATTCTACTGAATCTTCCCATCATTACTTTAAAGGAAAATTCCACCCAAAAACTATCTTTTGGTATTTGTTTCATTAGTCCATTGTTGACATAGTCCCAAAACGTATTGCTTGTTAGCAATCAAGTTTTCAAGATATGTAACTTTACAGAACTCATCCCTGTATGAGGCATTTTGCATCATTTGATGCTAAATGTATCATACATGATGATATTATGAAACGCAGCATCATATGATCCCAAATGCATGGATGATTTCTGTATTTTGAAAGTTACATATCTTGAAAACTTGATTGCTGACAAGCAAAACATTTTGGGACTATGTCAACAATGGACTAATTAAACGAATACCAAAAGATAGTTTTTGGGTGGAGTTGTCCTTTAAGGATACTATTAGTATTATATTTTTGTTGTTGTATTATTATACATTTTACAGGAGGAACCACATGAGGAAAATCATGACTAGAATCAGGTAATTAGAATTTGATTAGTTAAAAATCCAGTAAGCTACTGAGACAATCAAGCAAGACACTAACCTAACTGAGCCAAAGTTCATGAGTTTCAGGGTGAGAATGTGGGTGTCGCTCATGGTTCATTTGCTTGACAAGACTCCACAGCTCTAATTGAGCATGCCTCTGGCACTGCTGAGCTGGAGGATGAGGTGGGTTAGAGGGGTCGGGGTAGAGGGGCTGTGTAAGATTAAATGAAATGCCTCAACGCTCTGGATTGTGACAGCCTATGAAGGGCACACAGGTGTACAGCACTTACCCCCACATTACCCCCACACACCCATCATCTCTTTCTGCTCAGTGTCCTGTGGGCTTAGCACCAAGCGGGTGATTAGCACAGACATTTAGTACGCTTCACTTATTTTTGCACCATTCACCCGCACTTTACTGAATCTCACAAGGCACACATAGCCTCTATTGTTCATCAGATAAGAGTCTACTGATTGGCAGGCTGAGTTTAGTTCTCAGACTATTTAATCGCTTTAGTTTACTTGTCTATAGCCACGGGCCGTATGTCAACTGGGGGTAACTGGAGTAAAGACCATGATGACGTTCTAAGTATTTCAGATCACTTTAAACATACCCTTGGGCATTCTTGCTTGTTATCATAAGTTACATTTACCACCTTAGAATTAAGTATATACTTAGACCCCATATAAGAGGATTATAATAACATGGAAATATAGAATAGGTGCCAAAATTACAGTCCCACATGTTTTCAAGAGCCTCTACTCAGGAGGCTATATGGTGCCGTACTGGGGCCCACAGGCAAAACCCAAGACTGAAAACATTAACAGACATAATAATAACATTGTTTAACGGCAGCCTCTGTTTGGAATGGTTGGGAATGCATGAGTGTGGGGAATATTTACAAGGGCACCTGAGACACGCAATGTCTGAATAGAGTAAGGGTCTGGAAGTAAGTGCAGTGTAAGCACAACTTTCCACTGTACATACAGTATGTAAACATAGACATATGGTGTATAACCAATGTAATACCAAATGTTGTACAGAGGCTGATACAGGTAACTACGTCCTGATATGGAAGGAATGACATCAACGTGTAGAGCTTCCCTTTTGACAGTTGAAGATGAGAACTCCAAATGGAAAAACACTGGGATGATTCAATGATCAGACCTGACTGAACCCCTTGCTGAGTGAGGCTCCTCACACAACCACTCATGTTTTCCCTGGGTGAGATGAATTACATTTTTACTTCACCCTGCATTGAAAAGCTCACCTGCTGGGCCTATTACAAGGTCTCCATACACATGTTTGACCTCTGCCATTTCATTTAACCTGAGTCAACCTGTTATGCTCCATCAAACATGGGAATCGGATACCTCAGAAACACAGGTGCCTTTTGCTTTGCACTATGCCAAGCCCCTGTTCCTGAACACATAGAGCCATGGGAGATGGGAGAAAGTCACCCGCATCGCATGAATCAGCCACTGTGACAGGGGTCTGTTAGGTCGAAAGATCACACAGAGGATCACAAGTCTCTCTTTTACTGCTCCTTCTCCCCATTTCTATTAGCGGAGGAAAAGAAAGGACGGATGCATTTCTAAAAGCGTATATTTCCGTTGATGAGGAGATAAATCTGATCATTGCTGGAGAGCACAGAAAGGGTCTTCTTGATGTCCCCTTTGAGATGTAAATGACACTGAAAGAGGGGCAGGTGTCCACTGCTGAGAGGGAGTGTGTGAGGTGGTGAAGAGGTGGGTGCACGGATTCCTAAACTATTAACAAACATACCTCTAGCAGGTTAGACCACAAATCAAGAGCAAGAGGCAATACAAACGAGACCATTAACAAATCTTGGTACTCTTCAGCAAGGTTTCGCAAGGCCGCATGCAACCAACCAAACAGACATTATCAAACTGTTGTGAAATCATGCACAATAGTGTACTCAGTATTTTTCAAAATTTTGGGCAATCAGTGCCAAATAAAACAATGGCATACAAGCAATTCAAATTCTTTGGTAACTTCTAAATCTTGACTTGCATTTATTTGTTCATTTTTCACAGAAAAAGACCAATACAAATGGTTAAAATGATTATTGCTAACTGACCTCGGGGACTTAAAAATTGCCTGCTGCTCGGAGACACCGGTAGTTTACCTAATTGTCTGATCTTCGATTGGGTTTTTTTGGGGCGCAAATGTAGCAACTTGCGTTGAACTCGTTTTTCAAAGGGGAAAAGTGTTGCTCTTCACTCCAATTATCTCACAAAACAGAAAATTGTGAAAAACAAAACCGCCTGTAAGTAGTCACCTTGGATTACCTCACCTTGAGTAGGTTACACCGTCGCCGAAAAGAGGAACGCTAAAAAAAATGGACAGAGGTCAAATATTTCCTTAATTGTGTTTAAAAAATATTTTTAAAACTATTGTCACACGTGTTGTTTTACATGGCGTTTTTTTCTTCAAAACATTTAGAATCACAAGTGGGGAGGACAAGTAGGGGTCTTTTACAGCTCTACTGCTCCCTCTGCTGCTATAAAGTAAACTCACACCACAAAGCTACTTTATTAGTAGGCTTTTGCCTATTCACTACTATACAAAATAATAACACATTTCCAATACACAAACGCAATGTCAGCTGTTGTTGATCAAAGTGATTTTATTTGTAAAAACAAAAATGACAATATGAAACAACTTCTGAGATAAATACATATTTGTTGATAGTTGACAACTTTAAACATCTGCTATCTGAGCAGCTAACCGATCGCTGCAGCTGTACATAGTCCATCAGTAAATAGCCCACCCAATTTACCTACCTCATCCCCATACTGTTTTTATTTATTTACTTTTCTGCTCTTTTGCACACCAGTATCTCTACCTGCACATGACCATCTGATCATTCATTACTCCAGTGTTAATCTGCAAAATTATAATTAGTTGCCTACCTCCTCATGCCTTTTGCACACAATGTATATAGACTCTTTTTTTCTACTGTGTTATTGACTTGTTTATTGTTTACTCCATGTGTAACTCTGTGTTGTTGTCTGTTCACACTGCTATGCTTTATCTTGGCCAGGTCACAGTTGTAAATGAGAACTTGTTCTCAACTGGCCTACCTGGTTAAATAAAGGTGAAATACAAAATAAATAAAAACATAGAAATACCAAAGGCCTCTCTGAATAAACTAAATTAAAACCATTGTGCTGAGAAGACATGAATATTTCTAGGGAAGAAAGCATTGCATATGTTTGCTTTTTAAACTGTAAAGTTAGTGTCAAGATTGTCTAGCTAAAATATAGATTCAGTTTCTACCATGATTTATGGCTAATGGTGGATTATGATCATCAAATATGGATGTGTACACACACACAAAAAAAAAAATTATTTACAAAATGACGTTTTACAAATTAGTCTTATATACACATTTTAAGCATTAAATTAAACTAGAATTGCTGCAAAATGGGAAATATGTGATACAGGCCACTATACACTTGGGTGGAGAAAGGCTATGTGGCTCCCGAGTGGCGCAGTGTTCCAAGCACTGCATCAGTGCTAGAGGCCTCACTACAGACCCAGGTTCGATTTCAGGCTGTATCACAACCGGCCATGATTGGGAGTCCCATATGGCAGCGCACAATTGGCCCAGCGTCGTCCGGGTTAAGCCGTCATTGTAAATAAGAATTTGTTCTTAATGGTCTTGCCAGGTTAAATAAAAAAATCAAATATGTTTTTGTTTACTTGACCTCCATTCACCTTTTATTGCTTTTTAGTGAGGTCTTAAGAGGTGACCTGTACAACAAACATGCAGCATTCAGTGGAATGATATATTGTAGCAATAATAAGTGTTGTGCATCGATTAAGTCTTAATCTCTACTGAATAATTTCCTAAAGTGCCTACAACATAATAGTTAAAAACCTTTGACACATCTGACTACAAACCTTGAGTTGCCTCTAAACTTGAAAAAAAGGCTTTGGTCAGACTGTCCATTATTTTCCCAAAGCAAAGGCCGGATCTTTATCCCAACAGGCCTCATGATTTTCCCAAATGAATATAACATTTTTAAATGGAAAGGCTTCAACGTTATCCCAAAAGATGAAAACTCAAAGATTTCCCAAAAGTAATCCCTTCGCCTAAGCATCCATAGTAACAGGCAATGGATCAATCCGATGATCCTTATCACATTGTTATTTGGTTTTGATCACCATATATCTGGACCTGTCACTCAGTGTAGCAATAAGCTGATCCATGTCTTTACAGAGCCACACTACATGACCAAAAGTATGTGGACACCTGATTGTCGAACATTTCATTACAAAATCACAGGCATGAATATGGAGTTGGTCCCCCCTTTGCTGCTATAACATCCTCCACTCTTCTGGGAAGGCTTTCCACTAGATATTGGAACATTGCTGCGCGGACTTGGTTCCATTCTGCCACAAGAGCATAAGTGGCTCGCAGTCGGCGTTCCAATTAGTCTCAAAGGTGTTCGATGGGGTTGAGGTCAGAGCTCTGTACAGGTCAGTCAAGTTCTTCCACACCAATCTCGACAAACCATTTTTGTATGGACTTCACTTTGTGCATGGGGCACTGCCATTCTGAAACAGGAAGCCTTCCCCAAACTGTTGCCACAAAGTTGGAAGCAAAGAATTGCCTAGAATGTTCCGTTAAGATTTCCCTTCACTGGAACTAAGGGGCCTAGTCCCAATCATGAAAAACAGCACCAGACCATTATTCCTCCTCCACCAAACTTTACAGTTGGCACTATGCATTGGGGTAGGTAGCGTTCTGCAAACCCAGATTCGTCTGTTGGACTGCCCGATGGTGAAGCGTGATTCATCCCTCCAGAGAATGGCGGTGAGCTTTACACCACTCCAGGAGAAGCTTGGCATTGAGAATGGTGATCTTAGACTTGTGTGCGGCTGCTCGGTCATGGAAACCCATTTCATGAAGCTCCTGACGAATCATTCTTGTGCTGACGTTGCTTCCAGAGGTAGTTTGGAACTCAGTAGTGAGTGTTGCAGCCGAGGACAGACGATTTTAACGCGCTACATGCTTTAGCGGTCCCGTCCTGTGAGCTTGTTTGGCCTACCACTTCATGGCTGAGCAGTTGTGGCTCCTAGACATTTCCACTTCACAATAACAGCACATACAGTTGACCAGGGCAGCTCTAGCAGGGCAGAAATTTGACAAACTGACTTGTTGGAAAGTTGGCATCCCATGACGGCGCCATATTGAAAGTCACTGAGCTCTTCATTAAGGCCATTCTGCTGCCAATATTTTAAGTAGAAATTGTGCACCAATATTGAATATTAACCGTGTGTTATATTAAATGAAGTGCCCTTTTAATAAAGACCACATATTTAATTAACTAAATTCAGCATGTTGACATGCTCCTCCGTGCTGACTTCTAGGAAGATTTTTTAACCCACTTAACCCTAACATTTTCACCATCATTCTAAAGTTATTTTGTTGCTTTGACAAAGTCATTTTGAAGATTCACAAGGGTATTTAAGATTAAATCACCAACCTTGTTACAGTCAACCCTGTAGTCTTTTTATTATTATTATTATTTAACCTCGAGAGGGTAAAAGAAAAGTGCTTTTTATGACAATGTTAAAATTAGGTGAAATCAAATTAGGTTGACCAAGTTACACTTTCAAAAGGCACCGAATTGGTGGAACAATCCAGCTAACTGCTATGAAATATGAACATGCATGAATACTGTACATGTAGCATGCCAGACAAACAAGACATATAGGCTTTTAAGAAACCCAAGGGCAGGAATGTGTCAAATCATTGTGAGGAATGTCCAGTCCTCTCTCCTTCTTGCATACCTTACATGAGTTAAATGCTACATAGTAACTGGAATTGCCTGGCACAGTGAGGCTTTGTGTCTGGTCTCCAGACATCAGGTCCATTACCACCTGGCAGGGACAATAGATAGCCACAGGCCATGGAGGTCGAAGATTTATACACAAGTTGTAAAAGGCACATGTCATATGTCACCTTTTACTGTATAGTAAAACAAGCTTGCAATTTCCTTTGAAAGTATGGAATTGACATGTAATGAGTGTAAATTCGAGACAAGAGTGCTCGGAGTTCCTTTTTAGGAAGGGGAAGTTAGCATCTGGGATAACAGAATATACAGGAAAACACACCAAGACTGCTCTCTGGTGGTGAAGGATGGAAGCTCTTTACTTATCGATAAGGCCAACTGGGAATTTGACTCAACCAACCTGACTTGAAACAATATTTACCCAGCTCTTTCTTAAGCATTATTCAAAATTAAATGGCAAGTGTTTACATTAAATTAATTTAAAAAAAAAAATGTTTTAAGTATCAATAGTAGTATAGCTTAGTTCAAAAAAAGTTAATATTTCCAATTTCTATTACCTACAAACCATATATATATATATATATATATATATATATATATATATATATATATATATTTTAAACACTCCCATTTTGTGCGAATGAAGGCAGATTGATTTAATCAAGTCTCTTTTTAAACCCTAGAATCAGATAGTCTATTTGGTGATGATTGTTTTATGTATACAACTACACAACCAATAAATCAGTAGCATGTCTCCCTTCACAAAGAACACCATCTCCCTTGCACAAAGAACACCATCTCCCTTGCACAAAGAACACCATCTCCCTTGCACAAAGAACACCATCTCCCTTCACAAAGAACACCATCTCCCTTCACAAAGAACACCATCTCCCTTGCACAAAGAACACCATCTCCCTTCACAAAGAACACCATCTCCCTTCACAAAGAACACCATCTCCCTTCACAAAGAACACCATCTCCCTTCACAAAGAACACCATCTCCCTTCACAAAGAACACCATCTCCCTTCACAAAGAACACCATCTCCCTTCACAAAGAACACCATCTCCCTTCACAAAGAACACCATCTCCCTTGCACAAAGAACACCATCTCCCTTGCACAAAGAACACCATCTCCCTTCACAAAGAACACCATCTCCCTTCACAAAGAACACCATCTCCCTTCACAAAGAACACCATCTCCCTTGCACAAAGAACACCATCTCCCTTGCACAAAGAACACCATCTCCCTTCACAAAGAACACCATCTCCCTTCACAAAGAACACCATCTCCCTTCACAAAGAACACCATCTCCCTTCACAAAGAACACCATCTCCCTTGCACAAAGAACACCATCTCCCTTGCACAAAGAACACCATCTCCCTTCACAAAGAACACCATCTCCCTTGCACAAAGAACACCATCTCCCTTGCACAAAGAACACCATCTCCCTTGCACAAAGAACACCATCTCCCTTCACAAAGAACACCATCTCCCTTCACAAAGAACACCATCTCCCTTCACAAAGAACACCATCTCCCTTCACAAAGAACACCATCTCCCTTCACAAAGAACACCATCTCCCTTCACAAAGAACACCATCTCCCTTGCACAAAGAACACCATCTCCCTTGCACAAAGAACACCATCTCCCTTGCACATCACTAACAGTCAGAGTGAAGAAGCATGAAGAGGTAACATAAGGATGAAAGTATTATAACACTTGGCAGTGATGCATTAGTGTATGCTGCTGACTGTGTGCTTGCTCTAGGCAATACGGTGTCTTAAAAGCAGGCAGAATAAAAATGAAAAATATATGAAAAATATACAATTGTCGCCCATAGTTGGGCTGCAGTGACATTGGCCATGGTACACCCAGTTGCTGGTATATGGCTGAGCTGTGCTAGTGCCTGATAAAGAGACAGAGGGCTTGGTTGGCATGCAGAGGGCCTGAGAGTGAGTGAGCGAGTGAATGAGAACTGTCCAGGATAAAACAGGGGTTGTTCCAGTTCTTCTCTCACTCACCATCAGGCCCAGTTTCACACATGCAGTTCCACCTTCTGCCTACAGCGAGAGCTACAGGTATGTGTCCTGATGATCTGCCTCTGTGCTACTCAGGCTCTGTCTGGACATCTGGAGGGGCGACTCTTTGAGAAGAGACTGGTCGTTAAAGACTGGTTGGTCGTTGAGGGCTGGTTGGTCATTAAGGGCTGGTTGTTGGGGTAGGTGAGAGTCTTTAGGTGTGTTTGGGAGGTGTGTGTCATTGACGAGGAGCTTCTGTACTGGTGAGTCTCTCAGAGTAGGCTGAGGATCTCTGAGTGGAAGCTGAGGCAGAGGATATCTGAGTGGAAGCTGAGGATCTCTGAGTGGAAGCTTAGGGTCACCAGGTAAATTATAAGGGTTGGGGATCTCCGTGACAGGAGGAGGGGTTTTCTTCATACTTCCTTTCTTAATGCTCTTCTTCTCCTCTTTGCCCTTCTTCTCTCCCTTCTGCAGCTGAGGGGCAGGCAGGGGCGACTCGACGATGATGGTGGGGTTCTGACGAAGGTCCTGGCGACTGGGAGGCTCCGAGGCCATGATAGCCCTGGCACCGTGCATTCTGGGAGGAGACTTCCAGTGCAGCTCACCGCGGTTCTTCCTCCAGCGCTTCAGCTGAACATGGTGCTCGCTCTCAACGTCCCGCTCTGAGATGGGCACATCCAGAACCTGAGGGAGGAGAAGAAAGAGAGAGAGGTTACTGCTGGTCACTGATAGATTATAGGCATGCAGTACACTGGGAAACTTATGTATGAAAATACTCAATTGGTTTAGGCTATCTTGTAGGAAATGTGATTCAAAAAGTATAGTGCTAATGGCCAAGAGGAGAAAAGGTTTGTTAGGTGGTGAGACATTCCAGTCCTTATCTTAACCTTGTTAGTAAATGTCAAACTGCCTGAGGCTAAAGGAGCTTCATAGTCACTCACAGTGAGGATGGTCAACACTATCAGAGAGGCTATTGTCAAAGTGAAGAGACACCCACACAAAGCCAGAGAGGGACTAGACACTGACCAGTCAGAACTGTGAATCACTTTAACTTCCACTCTGAACTCTACATTTCCACTGTATTACTACATTTTTGAACAGCCATTGCTCTCTTTAGCCAGGCACAGATGATATTTCCACTCTGGGTAAAATAGGGGTGTCATTCTAATCGCTATCTAACCGGACTCAGCAGCTAGATGTATCCCAGTGTGCTTGAAGACGATACTTCTCCGGTGTTTATTATTGTGTAAGTCCTGTGTATCTCTATAGTCGTTGACTCCCTGCTAGTGAAGCCCTTACCTCCCGGGCGAGGAAGCCCTTACCTCCCGGGCGAGGAAGCCCTTACCTCCCGGGCGAGGAAGCCCTTACCTCCCGGGCGAGGAAGCCCTTACCTCCCGGGCGAGGAAGCCCTTACCTCCCGGACGAGGAAGCCCTTACCTCCCGGACGAGGAAGCCCTTACCTCCCGGACGAGGAAGCCCTTACCTCCCGGACGAGGAAGCCCTCCTGCATGTAGCGTGGCTCTATGGCCCTCAGCAGCTCCATGGTCTCATACTGGCCCTGACACGCATTCAGCTTCTCACGGGTACCCAGCATGCACTTCAGCAGCACCAGGCCCACCCGGAAAATTATCTTTACACCTGGGGGAGAGGTAATAGGTCACACAGTCACTAACTGGACATGAGGGATGATTCCAGAGTTTAACATCCACAATTGCAAGCATCACCGGAACTTTACTGATTATCTCAATGGGTGATCAACAATAGTGCCCATCTCCAGTGTATAAATTGGAGGTTGTAACTGAATGAATCCAAGACAGATGTTTGTGTGGGAGTTTCTGCAACTAACGAACCGTCACAGAGGAACATGTCCCAGACACGGAGAACTGAGGCCCAGGGCAGGGTGCGGGAGAAGGCACACATGAACCACTCTGTCATGTAGAGAATGGGCTCTATTTTATGTTTCTCCAGGTGGCGGTAGGTTATGGGGGAGACACGCCGCATCAAAGCATACAGGATCTCTCCATCTAACTGGATGGCCTCCTGCAGGGACAGAGGAGAGAGAGAAGTACATAGTTTCATCCTGACAGGAGAACAAAACACATCTTGTGTGGTCTACCTTACTCTATGGGCCTTATCTTGTAGTGCATTAGTGAAGGGTACATGTCTTACCAGCCCTGCACTGTAGTATCCAGGGAGGTACTTCTCACAAATTTGGACCAGCCCCCAGAATGCATCCTGTGGAAAAACATACAGATGATGGTGTTAGGAAATTGTGACTGGAACCATACCTTTAGAGGGAAACAACTAAAGCACAAAGTTACGGCAGGCTAGCTATAGGTGTAGCGTACATAAACAATTCCATTGTAACAAGGGTCACAAAAGGAAGGAAGCTGGTCGAGAGCACTATTCACTTAGCTAAACCACAGGTCAGGGAGTCATTGTGAGAGAACCACAGCACAAGAGGCACAGGGTTCACCTCAGCAGGCATGTGCATGAGCAGCACAGCAGCAATGGGGGCCTGGGCTTGACAGTAGCCTTCCTCTGGCCTGTACAGCGTGTAGGCCTTCAGAACACGGAACAGGTCCTTCTGTCTGTGTGGGTAAACAAACACACACACAAACCCATGAACACAGCAATGAACACACACACGGACAAAGGTCAGACAAGACTAAATGTCAAACATTAGTCCCTGAGTGAGGATAAACGATCCTATTGTGTGAGACAACTAACCCGTGGCCCCCTCGTGATACAAACATCTCATGGAAGGGGAACTGTCTGTGCAGGTCTTTCTCAATCACATCCAGCTCTTTTGGGTCTCCAGCCTGACTGTCCAGCTCCTGAAACAACACTAGGGAGAATCAACCTCAGTCCCACACAGGAAAAACAAACAGAGAGCGTGAGCAAGAGAAAGAACATAACCAACCTCGAACTTCCCCCGGTTCTGTTCCCTCTTCACTTTTCCTCCTGACAGGTAGAGCCAAGCACGGCCTCGCAGTGAGGGAGGGATTCCTTTCTGGCACCGCAGTCTCACCTGTTAAAGAGACAGAAAAATGTATTTATTACCAACCAAAGATTGTTCCAAAGACTGTAAAAAATCCAGCTGCATTACAAGAGAGTTGTTATACTAGAGCATTATAGAGTCAGTATCGTTGACTGAACTGGAGGGACCCTGTAATCATGGAAACAAAACAAGCCGTTGGACCTATACAATACTCTATGCGTTCAGTTGAATAACTCATTCACACTTCTACTCAGTCCATTTCTTTTTACAGAGATCATAAGCTACTGCCACTCTTTCCAGAAGAGTATGAACAGCCATTGGAGGAAGTCATGGAACAGCAAAGTAGAGAAGGGGAAACAGAGACACTATGACTCCTGAGTGAACTCTGGGATCAACCAGCATAGCAGCCAGAGGAAACATTGCTTACTGATCATTTTTGTGTTTATTTAAGTGCGTGCACTTCAGTGCGTTTCATGTGGTAATACCCTTAACCAAGGCATACTTGAGTTTGCAGTGAGAACAAGCTAGTCGCTGTCAAACCTGCAATCTCCACCCTAACTTTGTTACAGGGATGGGTCATGTGATGTTACCCCCACCCAGAGTCTTGCTCGGTCACGTGTTCCAACATGGAGTCGGTGAGGGAAATAAAGGGATGGGTTGTGTTATGCCCTGCTGCTGACTCATGGAATTGCGATTAGGCTGAAGTTTAATAGTTAACGTTAGACACACGGGTAGAACTGGCTAGGCAACTTGAGATGGAAACCAACCGGCCTGAGAAGCCAAAGCCCTGAACAACCTCCATGAAGGAAACTATCCAAAGCTTTACACTTCTTCCAACCATTAAAGTTTACTGGGGAAGAAACAAGTCAGTGTCTGACATGCAGGTTAATCACTGGCTTGTCTGAATTATTAGGGAACACAAACAGTGTTGTTGTTCTAACAGTAACTGTGCTGTAGCAGCCATTACAATACAGCCCAAACCCCCAACATGCCTGGACAGAGGATGGCATGGAAGCAATACTTAGATTTACAAAACCAGGGCAGAGTGCTATCAAGATGCAAGAACTAACTAGGCCCTGGTTGGCTAATAACATAATAAGGAGTTGCCACATACTGTGCAAGAACTTATTTAGGATCGTTTAAGGAATAATTAAGACCACCAGATGGTAAGAGACAGTGTCACAACAGTCTAGACACGGCAACAAATTAAGTTGTCAGCCCTATGAATGTTCCAACTCTCAGCAACTCTCTGACCTTTTTGTGTCTCTTGACCATCCATTTGTCCCAGTTGCTCAGCATGTCTAGCCACTTGACCTCTCGCTGCCTCAGCACCTCTGGAGGGACATCCTGAGCCCTGAGGGAGAGACAGAAGAACAAGGAGGACATGTTAGAACTTCCTAAATCTAAACAAAATGATAGAATTCATTTGATAAAAATCTGTTATAGCTTTCTAGAGTTTCAAATTGTTTTATAAAAAAAAAAAAGTGTAGAACTAGAATGCAAATAAACAGGTTTTGAAGCATTAAAGATAAGAAATTCAGAGGGAGGAAAGGGTAAAACAGGTATCTGGGAGGCATTTGATTTTCCCTCTACGTACGCAGGCAGGGTGGGCCTTGTGCAGAACCAGAAAAGAGATTAGGTAATGCTATAATGTGGTAAGTTTGGCTCCATGCCTCCATCCAAGAAATGGAACTGAGCATGAGAAAATATATAGGCCTAACGTTTTCTTATAGCTTGGCTTGATGGCGCTCAAGCAGCATGTAATCATCAGCACAACCTTGTAATCATGGGATATAAGAAGTCTTCAAAGAGAGGCCTTTAAATTTTGACAACCCTCTTTCCTCTTAAAGCCAGAAGCCTTAGTTGCTGCATCCACTTTTTCTCTTCTGAATGATTGATCTATACCCATTGATTGTTGAAGAATATAACATATAAATGCCTCATGTGCTCAGTTCAACTGTAGTACCTCATCAGAACACAAAATAGTTTACCAAAATGTTAGTAAACAAAGTCAAATGTAAACAAGAACTGTTTAGCTTCAAAGCCTGGTAAAAACAGAGCTATGGATACAAGGACTGGACATGATATCACATGTATTGTCTATGAATTTGAGAGCGGTTACATTTCTCCAGCCCCATCTCTTGCCTTTTCAGAAAAATGGGGGTGGGAAACTCTTTCCTATTGTTTCAATTAAGGATTCTAGCAGTAATTCTATTCACTCCAATCCCCAAAGCTAAGATACAAATATTTATCTTCCTTTGCCAGTTTGCCTACCACCTTACACAAATGAAAATAAATAGACTCTGCTGTACTTAAGTAGAATTTTGTTCATCACATAGAAATCTTAATTTAAAAAAATATTTGTCTCCCATTCCCTATAAAACCCTGAGCCAGAAGAGGCACTCCAACAATGGGGCACCAGAGATGTTGCACAAGGCCAGCCAACACTACAGAACACAGGAAGCTCCCAGACAGATAGTGCTTGCACATATTTCACTCATTCCTTCCATTTGCAGTGTGCTACACTGCAGGGCATGGACATAAGCACAAGAACAAAGACTTCTCACAATTAGAGAGACTTACCTCTTGTTGCCTCTGGCAAAACCATAAAAGAGGAAATTGGAATAAAATACATAATATTGTTGACATATTAAATTATTTGGAAGGAGAAGGGTGCATTGAGAAAATCAATGTGTAATCAATGCATATCCCAGTTGCAGTACTCTAACTATGCATCCTAAGATTTCAACTTAATGTAAGCCTACTATTAAAAGAAAAGAGACAAGTCAGTCATGAAAAACATGTGCTGAACCAAGTGTAAAAGGAAGAAAACAAAGCCTGGTGTCCCTCCAATCATGACAGGGAGCATTTGAGTCCCCATGCTGTCAGCTGCATAGTCCAAAAGTTAATATGACGTCAGTGTCCATAAGGCATTGTGATTCAAAGACACCACAAAAGAGGGAGATGAACAGGAAAGGAGACTAAGATGATAAAGCTGGTCAGTGTCGCCCTTCACACCTAAAGGTTTATTCTCAGTTCCCCCTTTCAGGGTGTTCGGTTCTTATCATCCTAGGCAAGACCAAACACTGTATGTAAACAATCAGGGGCCTTCCCAGAACTTCAGCACAGACTGGTGGCTTCAAGGGAGGGTCTCTGCTTACAGAGACTTTATGCTAGTCCGCAGTTTTAGTAAATTGGTTCACATATCTTAAAATAGTACAGGGTATTTAAACAACTTAGTTAGAGAAATAAGTCACATTCGGTAAGAACAGTGCGTTTATGCCAAGTACACCCCAAATGGCCCCATTCACATTAATTGGGAGGTTGATACTGGAGGCATGCCTTTTTTCATAGATGGGACTAGAGAAGAGACAACCCTTTAAAAACACACATTTGATGTAGTCACATTTCACACACCCAAGTAACTATAGGAGTGTGCAAGCTTACAAATTATATGGGACAATGTGAGCAGAACACCAACGTTACTTACGATTCTTCTGAATACTGTTGCGCCCCTCCAATAAATCCATATTTATCAGTGTGCCTGTCGTTGGTAAAGCCGTTCATCTCGGAGTCTGAGCCAAGGGAGCTCTCGTCGTCCATATGACTGCTACTAATGGTCCTAATACTTCTCGAGTCGGCCGACTGGCGACCATTCCCTATTTTAGCCATGATTCTCTCAATAATACATTTATTTATTTGGCACTGTCACAACCAACAGTATGTAACCAGGCGAACGTTTACAAACAAAACTAATGTCATGGAATACGTAGCTAGCTAACGATAGCTGTCAGGACTAGCTAGCGTCTGGTATGTAGCTAGCTATTTCATCTAGTTATTAACAACAAAATTCGTAACTGAGCGAGCGAAATGTTAGTAAACACCCCACGTTTTCCCGTGTGATGTTGACGTCCCAGCCTTTTCAGACAGTAACATCAGCTAGCTGCCGTGTGTGCGTTAATGATCGTAAACGAATCTGGCTAGCCTAGCTAGCTTGTAATGTGGCAATGAATTAGTTAGCTAGAAAGTTAGCCAGCTAGCTAACTAGGTAGCACAATTCACCACAAATGTGTATTTGTTGGTTATGTCATGTTGGTGAAGCAAGCTAAAAGACAGTTTGTGTCGTTCCTTCCTTCCTCTTGGTCCATGTATTCTGTTTCCTTGTCAAGGCAAGTTGAGAAGTTCGGATGTCCTGCCTGCGCTCTCATCTAGCGCAGTGGTTGCAACTTGCTTTCCCCATTGGTAGTCACATCAGCTGCCTCACTCTCTTGAACATCTGCTTACTCAATATTTTGAGCTGCATATCCCAGTTGCACACCATGACAGTATGCCCCATTCAAAATACTGAACACACTCAAATGACATAATGGTGACATTTTATTACTTTATTTGATGGACTGACATGGGCTGGAAAATCTGGACAGAAACCACCTGCATGCATACAATCCCCTTAAATAATACAATTAACATTTAGAAAAGAATCAAGGCTTAAAATACGAAACCAAAACTAATTATAGGTTATGTATAGACTACGCCTCAAGCATTCTTTATAATTGGTATGACCAACAAAGGACATAAATCATTTGAAAGAGCTGCTCTGGTAAAGTTGCTCATTTACCCCCATTTTTCTGACATTATAATAATTACTTGGGGGTAAATTACAAAATGTCGCAAACTGGCTGTGTATGGCAGAGAAACCTGTTGGGGGGATGTTCACTTCTTTCTCCCACCTCTCTCCTTCAGTGCCAGGTGTATGACTGAACCGTTGTTCATGTTGTAGTAGGCCAGCGAGTTGGAATCTTTGATGAAAATTCCCTGTAATAGAAGTGATAGATGTAAATGACTCCAATGATAACCAGTCACGTCAGTTTACATTTACACATACAATTATTTAAATGGAAACAACAATGCTTACCTCATACTGTAGCTTTTGTTTTCCAGCTGGCATGCCAGTGGCTTCATGGATTTTGACTTTAATAACAGATACCTGTGGTGAGATAGAATGGGAAGTTCAGAAATGTGAAATATTCCAGAAAATTTGACTTCATGGATGTGCACTCATGAGAATATATACTGTATTGGTAAAAGGGAGAGTGGAATGGTAGGTGAACTACTAACATACCTGATCTGTGAGTGGGACAGTGAAGTTGAGCGCTTGTCCACTTAGCTTCCATTCCGTCTTGTCCTGCATGTTGGGAACTTGTACTTTGACCGACACCGAACCCTATAAAATAATATACAGTAGAATAACCCGTACATGTCAATATACAGAACTACCAACAGCAAGCATAGGATGACCAACATGGCATATAAAAATACAGCCGTGGATCATTCACACTACCGCATTTTGCCATTAGTCCATGATATTTAATAGGCCAACAAACCTTGTATATGCGGAGGAAATCCTCCTCTGGTATAAGGTTGTCCTCTGTCTTCATCTTCTTGGTGGCAGGCTCATCATCATGGCGTGGGGGTGGGTGGGAAGGTGGCTGAGGGTCAGGGCGGGGGGGCTGCGGGACAGGAGGGGCAGGGACAAATGCTGGACAGGAAAGAAGATTAAAGTCAGTCAATCTATCAATAACATGCTTAAAAATAGTAAATAAAGTAATTTGTTGCACTGCATATTTCTGAAGTCATTCATTGGATTTCAAAGTATTTAACACTGTGAGAATAGTATAGCAATGGATCTCTTACAAGTTGGTACCACCATGGGGGGTGGTCTGGGGGCCATCATGTGAGGTGGTTGGGGCATGGGTACCACGTTGATGCGGGGAGCATGCATCATGGGAGGCATGGGTGTTAGAACCTGCCCTGGGGCCAGGCGCATCTGCACAGGGGCCATGGGGGGCCGTGGAATCACAGGCACAGCTGACAGGAGAGTGGTGCGTACAGGGGGCAGCATCTGCATGATTCACAAGGAAGAATATACAGTCAACCTTATATATTGACAAATTCATGTTACATAAAATAAATGATTTAACACTTCTATTGAACAAGAAAGCAACTTGCGGAAGGAGGGGCCCGAGCCATCGTGTTCATTGGAGGGCTGGGTTTGGGCAGAAGGGGGGCAGAGGAGATGAGGGGTGATTGATGATGATGGTAAAGCTCAGGCTTGCTCGGTCCAATCTTCTCTTTGCTTTCATCCTCCTGCACCAGTCCCTTGGCCTTGTGAATGGCCTCAATCTGCTCCTGTAGGGTGATGTTGGCCTGTGCTGCTTGCTGAGTACGTGCCATGCTGCCAGAGTGCCCATCCCAGGTCACCTAAGAAAGGAAGGTGCGTTAAGTAAAAACTCTGACCACATAATGACAACTAAATTAAGTTAGAGATTATAACCTAATGACTAGTAATCGATTCCTCTTAGACATTTATTTTACACAAAAAGAAAACAAATGGCTATTCCCTCTCCACTTGCACTCACCTTCTCCTCAGGCTTCTGGATCTCCTCTTCTCCAATCTTCTTACCGATGGCTGTCTCCTCCACGCCAAAGATATCAGTACGCCTCTCAGCCAACTGTTTCAGGCTGCTCTCAATGTCCATGCCAGGGGCGTAAACCTCGTCCTCGATTTGCCTCTCTCTGATGCCCCGGTCCCTCTGCTCCAGCCAGCGGGGATCCAGTAGCCCAATGCGCATGTGCTCCTGCATCTTACTGGCTTGGATCCTCTCACCCGTGATGGGAGAGATGAGGTACTCATCCAGAGTCTTGGCTGGAGGCTGTGGCTTGGAGGCTACAGGGCAAGAAAAATGTATCAAATGTAAGGGCAAATGAAGAACATGCATGTATTTTCCTGACCTTTATTGTCATACATGATATTAAAACATCTAGCATAAGGGGTGTTTAGGTCCTGATGATGGAATCTCTCTCACCTTTGGGGTCATAGTCCTTGCGGATAATGACCTGGTCTGGAGTAGGGGGCAGTGGGGGTGGCATGGGGTTGTCTGGGGGCAATGGTGCCTTGCCATCTTCCTCATCATCAGAACCCTGGGCAGAAGGCATCAAAGACTCATGTGACTCTACATTGATTACACTATTTCCTAATAATAGTAATATTACATTCATGTTCAATCAGTAACTCTGTTAAGGAGTAATAAGCTGTTAATGACTTCCTACTGTTGTGTGTGTATACTGAAACAGGTCTGTCTACTAACCTCATCCATGTCTTGCAGCTGTGTGTCCTGATCAGGCTGTGTGGGACGCCCATCATCCCGCTCCTCCCGCTCATCGTCCTCCTCATCCTCACTTTCAACCTCCATCTCCACCTCCTCACTCTCTCCAAACTTGTCATAACGCTCCTGGGTCAGGATGCGAGCTCCCAGCTCCTCAGGTGTGGTGGGTGGGGGGAAGTGGCCTGTTGGAATACAAGTCATAACACCATCATTACAAAACTAGTGACACAGGCGGTGGAAAACAATCTCTCAGGAACCGAAAATGAACTATCTATTCATATTAATTTGTCTGGCTGACAGTTCATTTCTCTACCTTGTTCATTAGGCTGAAAGTCCACGGTCTCCACCACTACAAAGTCATGCCAGTCAATTTGGGCGTAGGACACACGTTCTTTCTCCCGCTCCTCCTCCTCCTTCTTCCTTTCACGTTCCTGGAACTTCGCCCATTCAACACGGTACCTCACCTGTTGGTAAAGCCAGGCGATAAACTGTTAATGCATGGAATTATAGACTATGGCCATTTTAAGAGCTTATGGTCTGTAAACCCTACATCAAAGCTTCAGGGACATACCTGGTCCAGCACCTCCCTGGGGTTCTCAGACTCTCTTTTCAGCTTTATCAGAAGTCCCTTGGGAGGGATCAGAATCTAGGTGGGAAAAGACCCAAGACGGGTGGGCATCACAACACAACCAGCTGAAGACATGTTATCCTACAAACAAGCCAAATTATTATATGATGGGCGGCAGGTAGCCTAGTGGTTAGAGCGTTGGACTTGTATCCGAAAGGGTGCAAGATCGAATCCCCAAGCTGACAAGGTAAAAATCTGTCGTTCTGCCCCTGAACAAGGCAGTTAACCCACTGTTTCCTAGGCCGTCATTGAAAATAGGAATTTGTTCTTAACTGACTTGCCAAGTTAAATAAAGGTAAAAAAAATAAAAATAAAATGTAATGATATATTTCAACAAGGTATATGCCACAATCAATAATAATTGGTATGACGCTGTACCTTAGTGTACTGCTCCACCAGCTTGGTGAAGTAGTTGAAGAGGCTGTGTTGAGGTCGCAGGAAGTCAAACTGGTAGTTTCGCTGTTCTTTCTGCATGAGCTGTGTGAGGAACTGGCGCCCGTTGCGAGCAACAAACTGGGCGGTCAGCTTGACAACATCCAGGTCGAATGCTGAGATTGAAGGAGGGTCAGCAATGAACTCAAACTCAGGTGGAGGCTCCTTTGGCACCACTGTCTCATGAATCACTTGAGCCTGCACCTACCGGTAAAGGAAACCATAACTTAGAATAGCTCTTTTTAGGCATCAATCATGTCTTACACTTTACAGTGAACAAATGACAATCAGTGATTTATAAATCGATAGATAAAAAACCAGCGAATGCCTAGGAAGGCACACCTTTTGAGGAAGCTGCTGTGAGTTCTGCAGGGCCTGCTGCTGCATGACCTTTGGTACGGCCGCAGACGGCTCCTGGCCCTTGCCCTCCTTGAATTCATTGACTTTGTGGCGGTAGTAAGCATGGTATGGGTCGTTAGGGTTCAGGAAGTTAAACTTTGGGTTGTTGATCTCATTCTGACGGATCCTTGCCTCGAACTCTGGTCCATTCCTGAGAATTAATGGAAGGAAAAGGATGCATGACCATTGCAATACGAGGTCGTACAATTTTATAAAAACCCGACTGAGAATGAGACTGAAAAACCAACCTGGCTACAAAACTGGCAGTCTTGTCGACGATGTTTCGGACCTCAGGAGGTGGATAGATGATCCCAACTATGGGTTTTGTTGCTGGGGTTTCCTCTGTTGACTCATCTGCCTGTTGAAACAATATATAATGCAGAAATTACCTGTCTCGTGAGGCTTTACAAACATTGTCATGTTGAGGCTTCCTAGGCTACCTGGCTTATTAGAGAGATGTATTTATAATGAGATGATCATGTCTCCAATCTAAACATGAGTCATTGTCCCAAAGGCGGGCAACAAACTTAGGTCCAAAATAAGCCCATAGAAAACACATTAGGCTTATTTTAGACAGATTTTGGCGAGAGGTTCACCCCTTCCTTTCTGCTGCCTTGCACAGGTCGGCTGATCCAGCAGCAGGAAAGGTAAGTGATTTTATCACAGCATATGCAGTGATGTAAAGTACTTAAGTAAAAATAATTTAAGTACTACTTAAGTAGTTTTTTGGGGTATATGTACTTTACCATTTATATTTGACAACTTCTACTTTTACTCCACTACATTCCTAAAGAAAATTATGTACTTTTTACTCCATACATTTTCCCTGACACCAAAATGTACTCGTTACATTTTGAATGCTAAAGCAGGACAGAATTATGGCTCCTGTCATATAATGCGTTGTCATCCCTACTGCCTCTGATCTTGCGGACTCACGAAACACAAATACTGTGTTAGCAAATGATGTCTGATTGTTGGAGTGTTCCGACAGAGATGGCCGCCTCACTTCACGTTCCTAGGAAACTTTTTTTTAAGTGTTATTTCTTACATTGGTACCCCATGTAATCTTAGGTTTCATTACATAGTCAGGAGGAACTACTGAATATAAGAGCATTCTTTAACTCACCATCATTACGACCAGGAATACGACTTTCCCGAAGCGAATCCTCTGTTTTGCCCACCACCTAGGACAACGGATCGGATCCCAGCCGGTGAACCAAAACAATGTCGCCGTAAAAGGGACAAACGAAGCGGTCTTCTGGTCAGGCTCCGGAGACGGGCACATCGCGCACCACTCCCTAGCATACTACTCGCCAATGCCCAGTCTCTTGACAACAAGGTTGATGAAATCCGAGCAAGGGTAGCATTCCAGAGAGACATCAGAGACTGTAACATTCTTTGCTTCAAGGAAACATGGCTCACTCAAGACACGCTATCGGAGTCGGTACAGCCAACTGGTTTCTTCACGCATCGCGCCGACACTCAAGACACGCTATCGGAGTCGGTACAGCCAACTGGTTTCTTCACGCATCGCGCCGACAGAAACAAGCATCTTTCTGGTAAGAAGAAGGGCGGAGGGGGGGGGGTATGCCTTATGATTAAAGAGACATGGTGTGATCATAACAACATACAGGAACTCAAATCCTTCTGTTCACCTGACTTAGAATTCCTTACAATCAAATGTCGACCGCATTTTCTACCAAGAGAATTCTCTTCGATAATAATCACAGCCTCATATATTCCCCCCCAAGCAGACACATCGATGGCCCTGAACTAACTTTATTTGACTCTATGTAAACTGGAAATCACATATCCTGAGGCTGCATTCATTGTATTAGGGATTTTAACAAGGCTAATCTGAAAACAAGACTCGCTAAATTCTATCAGCATATCGATTGTGCTACCAGGGCTGGTAAAACCCTGGATCATTGTTATTCAAACTTCCGCGGCGCATATAAGGCCCTCCCCCGCATTCCTTTCGGAAAAGCGGCCCACAACTCCATTTCGTTGCTCCCAGCCTATAGACAGAGACTAAAACGGAAGCTCCCGCTCTCAGGTCTGTTCAACGCTGGTCCGAACAATCTGATTCCACGCTTCAAGATTGCTTCGATCACGTGGATTGGGATAAGTTCTGCATTGCGTCCAACAACAACATTGACGAATACGCTGATTCGGTGAGCGAGTTCATTAGCAAGTGCATTGGCGATGTCGTACCCACAGCAACTATTAAAACATTCCCAAACCAGAAACCGTGGATTGATGGCAGCATTCGCACAAAACTGAAAGCGCGAACAACTGGTTTTAACCAGGGCAAGGTGACCGGAAACATGACATAATACAAACAGTGCAGCTATTCCCTCCGCAAGGCAATCAAACAAGCTAAGCGTCAGTATAGAGACAAAGTAGAGTCGCAACTCAACGGCTCAGACACAGGAGGTATGTGGCAGGGTCTACAGTCAATCACGGATTACAAAAAGAAAACCAGCCCCGTCGCGGACCACGATGTCTTGCTCCCAGACAGACTAAACAACTTCTTTGCTCGCTTTGAGGACAATACAGTGCCACTGACACGGCCCGCTACCAAAACCTGCGGACTCTCCTTCACTGCAGCCGACGTGAATAAAACATTTAAACGTGTTAACCCTCGCAAGGCAGCAGGCCCAGACAGCATCCCCAGCTGCGTCCTCAGAGCATGCGCAGACCAGCTGGCTGGTGTGTTTACGGACATATTCAATCAATCCTTATCCAGGTCTGCTGTTCCCACATGCTTCAAGAGGGCCACCATTGTTCCTGTTCCCAAGAAAGCTAAGGTAACTGAGCTAAACGACTACCGCCCCGTAGCACTCACTTCCGTCATCATGAAGTGCTTTGAGAGACTAGTCAAGGACCATATCACCTCCACCCTACCTGACACACTAGACCCACTCCAATTTGCTTACCGCCCCAATAGGTACACAGACGACGCATTCGCAACCACACTGCACACTGCCCTAACCCATCTGGACAAGAGGAAGACCTATGTGAGAATGCTGTTCATCGACTACAGTTCAGCATTTAACACCATAGTACCCTCCAAACTCGTCATGAAGCTCGAGGCCCTGGGTCTCGACCCCGCCCTATGCAACTGGGTACTGGACTTCCTGACGGGCCGCCCCCAGGTGGTGAGGGTAGGTAACAACATCTCCACCCCGCTGATCCTCAACACTGGGGCCCCACAAGGGTGCGTTCTGAGCCCTCTTCTGTACTCCCTGTTCACCCACGACTGCGTGGCCATGCACGCCTCCAACTCAATCATCAAGTTTGCGGACGACACTACAGTGGTAGGCTTGATTACCAACAATGACGAGACGGCCAACAGGGAGGAGGTGAGGGCCCTCCCTCAGAGTGTGATGTCAGGAAAATAACCTCACACTCAACGTCAACAAAACAAAGGAGATGATCGTGGACTTCAGGAAACAGCAGAGGGAGCAGCCCCCTATCCACATCGACGGGACAGTAGTGGAGAGGGTAGAAAGTTTTAAGTTCCTCGGCGTACACATCACGGACAAACTGAATTGGTCCACCCACACAGACAGCGTGGTGAAGAAGGCGCAGCAGTGCCTATTCAACCTCAGGAGGCTGAAGAAATTTGGCTTGTCACCAAAAGCACTCAAACTTTTTACAGATAAACAATTGAAAGCATCCTGTCGGGCTGTATCACCGCCCGGTATGGCAACTGTTCCACCCACAACCGTAAGGCTCTCCAGAGGGTAGTGAGGTCTGCACAACGCATCACCGAGGGCAAACTACCTGCCCTCCAGGACACCTACACCACCGATGTCACAGGAAGGCCATAAAAATCATCAAGGACAACAACCACCCGAGCCCCTGCCTGTTCACCCCGCTATCACCCAGAAGGCGATGTCAGTACAGGTGCATCAAAGCAGGGACCGAGAGACTGAAAAACAGCTTCTATCTCAAGGCCATCAGACTGTTAAACAGCCACCACTAACATTGAGTGGCTGCTGACAACATACTGACTCAACTCCAGCCACTTTAATAATGGAAAATGTATGTAAAAAATGTATCACTAGTCACTTTAAACAATGCCACTTAATATAATGTTTACATACCCTACATTACTCATCTCATGCCTATGCCGTTCTGTACCATCACTCATTCATATATCTTTATGTACATATTCTTTATCCCTTTACACTTGTGTGTATAAAGTAGTTGTAGTGGAACCATGTGTATGTGACAAATACAATTTGATTTGCCTCTGTCTGTAATAAAAAAAAATAACATGCAAATGGTGCCGTCTGGTTTGCTTAATATAAGGAATTTCATGTATAGCATTTACTTTTACTGAAGTATGACAATTGAGAACTGTGTCTACCACTGTACTTGAGTACATTTAAAACCAGATACTTTTAGACTTTTACTCCAAGCAGTATTTTACTGGGTAACTTTCACTTGAGTCATTTTCTGTTAAGGTACCTTTACTTTTACTCAAGTATGACAATTGAGTACTTTTTCCACTACTGAGCATATGAACATCATATCAATCTGTTGTTTCACTAGCTCTACACAGAATGCAATAATATTTAATGTAAGTAGATTAACTAGACAATACAGTGTTTTTTACAGTGATTGTAATATTTCTACAAAAGCCTTCGTGTATTTTAATTACATTTATAATATCGCAGGAGGTGCATTAGAGGTGCATGCGCACTTGCTAAAAAAAACAATACTTTAGATAAACAATAGATTATTTCCAGACAAGGCAACCGAAAAAATGCCTTGTCTGGAAATAATCTATTGTATATATATATATATATATATATATATATATATATATATATATATATATATATATATGTTTTACTTTTTGGAAGTACCAGCCGGGACGTCAGTAGTTGCTCAGCAAAACTCTTTGTAAGTACCGAACGTATTTTTATATTATTAAGCTTGAAAAGCTGGTGAATGGCAAGTTGAATGACTGCTTGCTGGGATTGGAGAACGTCTCCTGTTAAACTCATCTACTGCTGTTCAGTTGCCATGTTCATACCAGTACCATTCTTAGTACAATTTGTGCAAACTCATCCGGTGTACATGCTTATTGATTCCATTCGGATTACTGTTAGTGCTATTTGGGTTGTTGATTAGCTAACGTAGCTAGATTAGTGCAGACGTTTCTTGATCTTTATTTATTTACTATTATTTTTGTGTACTCGATTGACATTGTAATGCATTGTTAGGAGCAGTAACATAAGCATTACGCGGTTCCCGCTATAACATCTGCTAAATTGTGTATGCAACCAATACACTTTGATTTGATAAAGATAGATTGAATGTACCAGATCTTACCCTGTTGTTGGGCTCCAGTTGAACCATTTGTACAGGCCCAGGCGGCATGGCTGCGCTAATTCCTTGCTTGGCTTATCTGTTAAAACGTAAAAAGTGAGGTTCGTTCTCTTCACAATTACACTACTAAGTAACAAGTCTTGTTGTGGTACTATAGCTTTGTCTAGAAACTGATTTAATTGCACAAAACTATTTCCAAATAGGACCGTTGTTCGTCAGTTGACCTGCCTGGAATGGAGGTATTTTACTTCCGGAAACACATCTAAGCATTATGGGATTTGCAGTTTTACTACCAGGTCGCTATGGAAATAAAGTGACAACATCCAACTCAGCACTGCTCTCTGTCACAGCATCTTCCTGAAGGCACAACAACAACAAGTGCCTTGAGACAATCCATGAGAGAAAGAGTGCAAGATACTAAGGTTTGTCAATATGACACATCTCTTAGGACGTCAGGACTGCGTTGAAAGTCTCCGGAGAGATTTAATAGATCTTCAAGGTGCTGTTCTCGATGTCTTCTCTCGGACAGGCCCAGTTCGATTCCCCTCCTGGAAGTTCCCAGATAAGCTTTCATGCAATCTGGACCTGGTGTCGCTATTAGAACAATACGACTTTGTTGATGGGGAAGAGGAATTCAATCAGCATTCACATATTGTTTTGCTGGAGTTGGTGATTGACAGGTAAGTTATTGTACGTTATGGCTTATTGTAAAGATCTGATGTGGCTATAGGGAATAGTTGGAAATGATTATACATGACTGTAATCCATTTATTTCCCCTAGATTGCTGCTCCTGCTGCAAAGTTTCAATGCCCATGCAGAGCAGTTGAAGTTAGGACAGAAGAGAGAACACATTCAGCAAAAAGGTCCATGTGTATCAATTGGCCTTGTAGTCAGACACTATTGGAATAACTTGATCCAGGTTGGCAACCTGAGGGCGGTGAGTTTTAAAGCACACCTGGTGTTTATTTTTCACATACAATAGCTAAATGCATATCTTATGACCATGTTGTTTCCCTCTCCTATTCAGTGCATGAAGCAAGATATTCAAGAAGTGATCAAAGCTCCAAAATGTGAGGAAAATACAACTTTTTCTTCAGAATCCTCACTGCTGAACACAAAAAGTGATCTTTGTTCACAGTCTCCATCAATAGTGTCTCAGCACTGTACCTCAAGAACAGCAGCAAGCACTCCATTGTGTCCTCCACAGAAAATATTAAATGGCTCCCTCTCCTGTCCCACTCACAGAACTTCAAGCAGCATCCCCTCCTGCCTTCCCCTTATATCCACGGACACTCGTAATGTAAGTTGCCAGACAGTAGTGTCATCCCTTGTCCCCTGTGATGCATGTGCTCAGGTCCAGTCCAGTTTGAGGGAGACTGGTGATGCTCTTGTGGAGCTGTGTCTGAGTGAGGGCCTTCCCTCCTCTCTGCAGCGCCTTCTGGTGGCTGTGGATGACACCCTGGAACAGGGCCGTCTGAATGCAGGAGATGTGTCCCAGTGGTCCATAGAGCAGCGCAGGGACATGGGCCGGGTGGGTAAGCATCTGCTGGAGGTGCGGTCCACAGTGCAGCCTCTCAGAAACAGCCTTCAGGCAGCGGAAAGGGAACGGGAGGAGTTCAGGGCTCAGCTCGGTAGAGCACAAGAGGAACTGAAGCGTGAAAGGGCAACACACCAAGCCAGCAAAAAACAGCTGGAGCAAAAACTGCAGGAGGCCCAGGTATCCAGGGAGGAGACAGAGAGGAGACTGCAGGAAGAACATGAGGAGCTAAGGAGAGGTACAGTAGTACTCAACAAGTGAGGACAGAGAGGAAACCTTGCTGACAACAAGATATTTGAAGGGAGACAAAAATAATAGGACATTTCAAGAGTAAAGGTGCTTTCATCATATTCACAATATAAATGTGTCCCTTTTAGGCACCGTGTCCCTGGAGGATAGCAACTCCAAACTGAAGGCAGGGATTAGTTTGCAAAAAGAAAGGTTACACAAACTTGGTAAGGACATACACCCCCACACCATGTCTGATGTTTTAGGAGCAGAAGGAGAGAGCCCAAGTTATCTAATTGTTGTGAACAGAAAAACTGCGAAACATTGTCCTTTCTTTGTCAGAGTGTGAGAGAGATGAGCTACATCAGGAAGTGAAGACCATGCAGGTAGAGGAAGAGGCACGGAGTAAATTAGAGGAGAAGACACAAGTGCTGGAGGCTCAACTGTCCACTACTCAGCTCTTACTTGACAAGGAGAAATCCAAGTACCAGAATGCTTGTCGCCAACAGGAGGTCAGTATAACAATCATGTATGGAGTTGGGTACTCATGGGGGCAGTCTTGAAAACCAGACCTGGGGCAGTACTAGTAAATGTTCTAAAGACACTGATTTGTGTCTTTTAAGTGAGTTGTTACTGCACAGTCTCACTCTGTCTTCAACAGTCACTGCAGGCCAAGCAGAGGTCTCTGCTGGAGCGAGTGGATGCTCTGGACCAGGAGTGTGAGGAGCTTCAGGAACAGTTGGGGAAGAGTGAGGACCGACAGACAGACCTACAGGAACGACTGACACACATCTCAGAGGAGAAGGACCAACTTGAAACCCAGCTCACCCAAGAACAGGTATATTACTACCTGACAGCCCGCAATGCAATGTTTCATATAGTTCATTTTATAGTGCTGCTTGCATACATTGGGCAGATACATATTTCAGCATAGCATATATATTACCTTATTTCATTTCCAAAGAACAATCATTTGTGTATAACTAACTGCCTTGCCTCTGCATTCCCTGAGGCCTTGTGTTCTGAGCTTCAGCAGGAGAAGCAGAGACTGGAGAGTCACGTGAGTGAGCTGAAAGACAGTGTGAATCAGTTGAGAGGAGAGGTGCAGGAGTTAGCCCAGAGGCAGAGGCTGCTGGTGGCGTTCCCGGAGCTCAACCCCCTGCCTCAGGGATCTCCACAGAGTATGTTCATTTCCCTAAATAACCCAGTGTTTTCCGTGTTGACCCACCATGTTGACTTTGTTGACTTCTGTATTGTTTGCCAGTGTGGGTTTACTTACATTTGGTTTTGAATAGTTACCACACAGACCTGGTTACAATTACAGTATGTTGACTATGCTATCACCATGTCAAGCTGCCTGTCACAGCTCTGTGCATATTCTAATCTAAGACTTGACTCTGTCTCAGGCACAGGGGATGTGTTGGGGGATATGGAGCAACAGTTACAGGCTAACTATGTTCGGATTAGGGTTCTGGAGCAGGAGAATAGCACCCTGCACAGTAGCCTGGTGAAACTGAGGGATAGAGCCCAACTAGGGGCCTCCATGGTGGAGTCCAAGGTAGGAGTCCAGGGGACAGTTCTACTCCTTTAGTGTAAAGTGTGTTGACCGTGGAAACTGATGAAAGGGGCTAAGGGGCTAATACTTCAAAACTGCTGCTGGAGAACTACTGCATGTTGTGATCCATTGAATACACCTGATTTGAACAATGATAAGGGCAGTTGTAAACATTAAACACATTGCATCTCTACAGATTACCTGTCCCAGCAGCTGTGGATTCACCCAGTCTCTGCCTGACACACCCAGCGAGAGCCAGCTAAAACCCACCCCCTATGTACAACACAGCCCTTTGTAAGTCAACACCACATAAATAACATATCCATTTATGTTTGCAGATAATACAGGGACAACAAAAATGGAATCCTACCTTAGCATGTAGGTTGTATTATTAATTCTAGTAGTGTTTTCATAAATACATCCTGACATACTCTTTATCTGTTCTCTCATTCTGTCCATCCCAGTCAGACCTCCAGTGCAGGATTGTTGAAACATGGAGTGAGGAAGAAGGGAGCAGATGAAGGGGCCGTCCCTATGGAGATGAGGCCTCGGGATCACTTGTCCACCGCTACCTCGCCACTCTCTGCCACCTCCACTACATCTCTGGTGCACCAGCAGACCCTCCGGCTCTCCCCAGACACCAGTGCAGCCAGAACCTACACAAGGATACGCCAGGCATCCAGAACCCGCTCTGTTTGCATGCACCAGAGGAAGAAGTGAATCCAGCACTTGGTGATCAACATCATGGTGACAGTTTTTTGAGCATAACAATGCTCAAAGAGGCGGGGGCTGAAAGAGGCTGTTGTTTAAAGTGTATGTCAGGCATCTCCATAAGTAGACTGTGATAAGACACAGATGATTTGGGTAGAGAAACAATACAGCTAAGCTGTAGAGTTCAGGATCTTTGTCAACATTGATCTGGCTTGAAGTCACTATTCACTTGAAAATTAATTTGCATTCATACACAATACAACTGTGGTGTCATGTTTTTTATTTCTTGAACTGTTGTGTTAATCATTTTTTCTGCACTGAATCCAGTGTTGGGGAGTAGTGCATTTTGTAGTAGCTTGGTGGTAGTTGAACTAAATTCTAATCTTGGTAGTGTTTTAAGTAGTATTTAACTTTTCCCCCCATGTAGCGGTGTAGCTAACTACTGGAACTACCCACAACTTTTTTGCAAAAATAAACTATGGGTGAAGTAGACAATTTTCTACTTTTTCGGCATCAGACCTTCCTAATTCTCACTTGAAACACAGTTTGTGTTTAATTGGCTAAATTACAAATTCTGTTAACATCTGACTAGAGTGATCTGTTCTTGCAATTTGTCGTCTTATGACATTTCAAATTTAGATATGATAATTTATCACAAAGTAGTTTGGATGTAGTTAACTTGTAAGTGAGGACTTGGTGGACTGTATATTCTTTAGGTTAGGTTTTACTTTATGTGTTCGCTACCGTGTGAAGGTAAGGGCACAGATGACAGACAGGTAGGATTCCAGTTGAGGTGGTTAAATAACACTGACGATGCACAGGCACGAAACTGCACCGCACAGTGTATGTAGTATAGATGGGCTAAGGCACTTAGTGATCTGGCAACTTGCTTCAACCAAAGTGTGTGTGTGTGTGTGTGTGGTATGTCAACAAGGACACACACTGGCCTTGGCTAACACATTGAAAGCTAACTGGTGGGAAGAGACAAGGATGGCTGGAACTTTCTCTCACTTGACTACTCTCGAGCTGATCTCTGAGCTGGAGATCACCCAGCATGCTCTGCTCCACTTCACCGGTGGGCGGAGCTACAGCTCTGATATGACTAACTAACATTACTGATGTGATTAACTAAAATAATTCACAGCCTTTTGAACATAACTAAAGCTACTTTGAAAAAATAGTTAAGTAAACTATATTTTTCTAAAGGGTAGCTTTAGTGTAGATTAACTTATACCATTGTGAAGTAATTGGTAGCTTGGTAAACGATATTTTCAGAGTAGTTTCCCCAACACTGTTTGAATCACAAATTTGTATATGCTGACTTCTCCCAAAAGCACTTAGCACAATTATCCACAAGGAGGTAGTGAAACAGTTATCTGGTTTGGAAGGTAAAGCAATAATAAACTGAGCATAACAAGCCCATTAAAGCCCATCAATTATTTAAACTCATCAATAAAGAATGTGCTCAAGCACAACCTGCAAAAATAATTTTAAATACCTTAAAATTGTCAGTCTAAAACAGGGAGAGGCCTCCTAGGTAAAAGACAAGTCATGGTGACAACCTGGTGTGGCTCTGTGTGTTTACCTGACTGGGAACTCTGATTGGGAAAAATACGTGCTCCGTCTGGGATATATTTTTGAACGGTCATCCAACTCGGAATTCCAAGTCGGAAACTCATTTTTGGTTGGAGGTTGGAGCTCCGACATTCCAACCTGAAAATCACTGACGTCATGATTCGATTTAGTTTTTTGATTTCCCAGTTGTCTTGAAAGCACCATAAGGCCTTCTAAAGCCGGTATCACTTTTTTACAAAACATTTGAGTGTGCTGTCACTGACCAACTGTCTCGCTATCTCTCTTAGAACGATCTTCTTGACCCTAACCCGTCAGGCTTCAAGACAGGTCACTCAACCTAGACAGCTCTTCTCGTTGTCACGGAGGTTTTCCGCCCTGCCAATGCTGGCTCTCTTCTGTTCTCATCCTAGATCTATCTGCTGCCTTCGACACTATCAACCATCTGATCCTCCTCTCCACCCTCTCAGGGCTGGGCATCTCAGGCTCTGCACACTCTTGGATTGCATCCTACCTGCAGGCTGCTCATAGCAGTTGATGTGCAGAGGATCTGTGTCTGCACCACGTCTTCTCACTACTGGTGTCCCAGAGGACTTGCCTCTAGGCCCTCTTCTCTCTATACACCAAGTCACTTGGCTCCATCATATCCTCAGATGGAGAATGAAAGTATGCAGTTGAAAGTATGATGTTGACATGATCAGTTCAATCAAAGTTACTGTAGATATAACGTGATTTGATGTAATTTTATCTGTGGCCAATGACCTTGAGCCTTCTTGGATGGGAACTTCTAATGTAACGCTATGGCAGCACCCAAGGGGCTTGAATTGTCGAGCTCTCCCAGTAGATTTTCGGGTGACGTAGTTTCCCCATGAGTAACAGAACTCTGAGCCAATCACGGCGCAACTAGATAACGCTGGCTGCCCTACCACCACAGAAAGCGCTGAGCTAGGCTGAAACCTACATTTTGGAGCTGCCTTACTCAAGAAAGCAAAAAAGAGAACATGTTTGTATTCGGCTTTATTAACTCAATGTTATCGTTTTTTAAAATTGTTTGCTCACTGATATGTGACACGTATTAATGCCAAAATAACTTGCAAAACAGGCAACTAAAAAAAAGCTCTGCCTCACATGCCATGAATGACAGGTCGCCACTGGCTGTGAGTCTTTATGGGTAAGTCTCTAAGAGCTGTCCGCACCTGAATTGTGGAACATTTGCCCATTCTTTAAGCTCTGTCAAATTGGTTGTTGATCTTTACTAGATAACCATTTTCAGGTCATGCTATAGATTTTCAAGTAGATTTAAGTCACAACTGTAACTCGGCCACTCAAGAACATTCACTTCCTTGTTATGCAACTCCAGTGTAGATTTGATCTTGTGTTTTAGGTTATTGTCCTGCGGTGTGAATACTTTCTGAAGGAACTCTGTGTTTGTGTTGCAGCATGTGTGGTGCATACAGTGCATTCGGAAAGTATTCAGACCCCTTGGGTAGTTTCCACATTTTGTTGTGTTATAGCCTTATTCTAAAATTGATTAAATGAATATAAATTATCATCAATCTACACACATTACCCCATAATGACAAAGCAAAATCAGGTTTAGAATTTTTTTCAAATAATACAAAATAAAAAACATATACCTTATAAGTATTCAGACCCTTTACAATAAGATTCGAAATTGAGCTCAGGTGCATCCTGTTTCCATTGATCATCCTTGAGATGTTTCTACAACTCACACACCTGTCTACATATATATTTTTTACATTTCACCTTTATTTAACCAGGTAAGCCAGTTGAGAACAAGTTCTCATTCACAACTGCGACCTGGCCAAGATAAAGCTAAGCAGTGTGACACAAACAACAACACAGAGTTACACATGGAATAAACAAACGTACGGTCAAGATACAATAGAAAAAAATCTATATACGGTGTGTGCAAATGAGGTAAGATTAGGGAGGTAAGGCAATAAATAGGCCAAAGTGGCAAAGTAATTACAAATTAGCAATTAAACACTGGAGTGATAGATGTGCAGAAGATTAATGTGCAGGTAGAGATACTGGGGTGCAAAGGAGCAAAATAATAAACAACAATATGGGGATGAGGTAGTTGGATGGGCTATTTACCAGATTAACTATGTACAGGTGCAATGATCTGTGAGCTGCTTTGACAGCTGATACTTAAAGTTAGTGAGGGAGATATGAGTCTCCAGCTCAGTGATTTTTGCAATTCGTTCCAGTCATTGGCTGCACAGAACTGGAAGGAAAGGCGGCCAAAGGAGGAATAGGCTTTGGGGGTGACCAGTGAAATATACCTGCTGGAGCGCGTGCTACGGGTGGGTGCTGCTATGGTGACCAGTGAGCTGAGATAAGGCAGGGCTTTACCTAGAAAAGACTTATAGATGACCTGGAACCAGTGGGTTTGGCGACGAATATGAAGTGACGGCCAGCCAACAAGAGCACACAGGTCGCAGCAGTGGGTAGTATATGGGGCTTTGGTGACAAAACGGATGGCACTGTGATGTCAGAGCAAAAACCAAGCCACAAGATAAAAGGAATTGTCTGTAGAGCTCCGAGACAGAACTGTGTCGAGGCACAGATCTGGGGAAGGGTACCAAAACAATACTGCAGCATTGAACGTCCCCAAGAACACAGTGGCCGCCATCATTCTTAAATGGAAGAAGTTTGGAACCACCAAGACCTTTCCTAGAGCTGGCTGCCCGGCCAAACTGAGCAATCGGGGGTGAAGGGCCTTGGTCAGGGAGTTGACCAAGAACCCGATGGTCACTCTGACAGAGCTCCAGACTTCCTCTGTGGAGATGGGAGAACCTTCCAGAAGGACAACCATCTCTGCAGCACTCCACCAATCAGGCATTTATGGTCAATCAAATCAAATTTTAATTTGTCACATGCGTCGAATGCATGTGAAATGCTTACTTACAAGCCCTTAACCAACAATAGAGTTTTAAGAAAAAATACCTAAAAAAATAAGAAATAAAGTAACAAATAATTAAAGAGCAGCAGTAAAATAACAATAGCGAGGCTATATACAGGGGGTACCGGTACAGAGTGCAATGTGCAAAGGCACCGGTTAGTTGAGGTAATTGAGGTAATATATACATGTGGGTAGAGTTGACTTATGCATAGATAATAACAGAGAGTAGCAGCAGCATAAAAGGTAGAGGGGGTAATGCAAGTAGTCTGGGCAGCCATTTGATTAGATGTTCAGTAGTATTATGGCCTGGGGGTAAAAGCTGTTTAGAAGCCACTTGGAACTAGACTTGGCATTCTGGTACCGCTTGCCGTGCAGTAGCAAAGGGAACAGTCTATGGCTAGGGTGGCTGGAGTCTTTGACAATTTTTAGGGCCTTCCTCTGACACAGCCTGGTATAGAGGTCCTTGATGGCAGGAAGCTTGGCCCAGTGATGTACTGGGCCGTTCGCACTGCCCTCTGTAGTGCCTTGCAGTCGGAGGCTGAGCAGTTGCCATACCAGGCAGAGATACAAACAGTCAGGATGCTCTCGATGGTGCAGCTGTAGAACCTTTTGAGGATCTGAGGACCCATGCCAAATCTTTTCAGTCTCCTGAGGGGGAATAGGTTTTGTTGTGCCCTCTTCACGACTGTCTTGGTGTGCTTGGACCATGTTAGTTTGTTGGTGATGTGGACACCAAGGAATTTGAAGCTCTCAACCTGCTCCACTACAGCCCCATCGATGAGAATGGGTGTGTGCTCGGTCCTCCTTTTCCTGTAGTCCACAATCATCTCCTTTGTCTTGATCACGTTGAGGGAAACGTTGTTGTCCTGGCACCACACGGCCAGGTCTCTGACCTCCTCCCTATATGCTGTCTCATCATTGTTGGTGATCAGGCCTACCACTGTTGTGTCATCGGCAAATGTAATGATGGTGTTGGAGTCATGGCTGACCATGCAGTCATGAGTACAGGAGGGGACTGAGCACACAACGAGGGACCCCCGCGTTAAGGATCAGCGTGGCAGATGTGTTGTTAACTACCCTTACCACCTGGGGTCGGCCCATCAGGAAGTCCACGATCCAGTTGCAGAGGGAGGTGTTTATTCCCAGGGTCCTTATCTTAGTGATGAGCTTTGAGGGCACTATGGTGTTGAACACTGAGCTGTAGTCAATGAACAGCATTCTCACATAGGTGTTTCTTTTGACCAGGTATGAAAGGGCAGTTTGGAGTGCAATAGAGATTGCATCATCTCTGGATCTGTTGGGGTGGTATTCAAATTGGAGTGGGACTAGGGTTTCTGGGATAATGGTGTTGATGTGAGCCATGACCAGCCTTTCGAAGCACTTCATGGCTACAGACGTGAGTATTACGGGTCGGTAGTCATTTAGGCAGGTTACCATAGTGGTCTTGGGCACAGGGACTACGTTAGTCTGCTTGAAACAGTTTGGTATTACAGACTCAGACAGGGAAAGGTTTAAAATGTCAGTGAAGACACTTGCCAGTTGGTCAGCGCATGCTCGCAGTACACATCCTGGTAATCCGTCTGGCCCTGCGGCCTTGTGAATGTTGACCTGTTTAAAGGTCTTACTTACATCGGCTGCGGAGAGTGTGATCACACAGTTGTCCGGAACAGCTGGTGCTCTCATGCATGTTTCAGTGTTACTTGTCTCAAAGCAAGCATATAAGTAATTTAGCTTGTCTGGTAGGCTCGTGTCACTGGGCAGCTCTCGTCTGTGCTTCCCTTTGTCGTCTGTAATAGTTTGTAAGCCCTGCCACATCTGACGAGCATCAGAGCCGGTGTAGTATGATTCAATATTTGTCCTGTATTGATGCTTTGCCTGTTAAATGGTTTGTCAGAGGGCATAGGGGGATTTCTTACAAGCTTCCGGGTTAGAGTCCCGCTCCTTGAAAGCGGCAGCTCTGTCCTTTAGTTCAGTGCGGATGTCGCCACCTCTGGATGAGCGCTTTCCTGTTTGCTTATGACGGTATACAGCTCATTGAGTGCTGTCTTGGTGGTATGTAGACTGCTATGAAAAATACAGATGAAAACTCTCTAGGTAGATAATGTGGTCTATAGTTTATCATGAGATACTCCACCTCAGGCGAGCAATAGCTCAAGACTTCCTTAGATATCGTGCACCAGCTGTTGTTTATAAATATACAGTGCCTTGTGAAAGTATTCAGCCCCCTTGAACTTTGCGACCTTTTGCCACATTTTAGGCTTCAAACATAAAGATCTAAAACTGTATTTTTTTGTGAAGAATCAACAACAAGTGGGACACAATCATGAAGTGGAACGACATTTATTGGATATTTCAAACTTTTTTAACAAATCAAAAACTGAAAAATTGGGCGTGCAAAATTATTCAGCCCCCTTAAGTTAATACTTTGTAGCGCCACCTTTTGCTGCGATTACAGCTGTAAGTCGCTTGGGGTATGTCTCTATCACTTTTGCACATCGAGAGACTGACATTTTTTCCCATTCCTCCTTGCAAAACAGCTCGAGCTCAGTGAGGTTGGATGGAGAGCATTTGTGAACAGCAGTTTTCAGTTCTTTCCACAGATTCTCGATTGGATTCAGGTCTGGACTTTGACTTGGCCATTCTAACACCTGGATATGTTTATTTTTGAACCATTCCATTGTAGATTTTGCTTCATGTTTTGGATCATTGTCTTGTTGGAAAACAAATCTCCGTCCCAGTCTCAGGTCTTTTGCAGACTCCATCAGATTTTCTTCCAGAATGGTCCTGTATTTGGCTCCATCCATCTTCCCATCAATTTTAACCATCTTCCCTGTCCCTGCTGAAGAAAAGCAGGCCCAAACCATGATGCTGCCACCACCATGTTTGACAGTGGGGATGGTGTGTTCAGGGTGTTGCTTTTACGCCAAACATAACGTTTTGCATTGTTGCCAAAAAGTTCAATTTTGGTTTCATCTGACCAGAGCACCTTCTTCCACATGTTTGGTGTGTCTCCCAGGTGGCTTGTGGCAAACTTTAAACGACACTTTTTATGGATATCTTTAAGAAATGGCTTTCTTCTTGCCACTCTTCCATAAAGACCAGATTTGTGCAATATACGACTGATTGTTGTCCTATGGACAGAGTCTCCCACCTCAGCTGTAGATCTCTGCAGTTCATCCAGAGTGATCATGGGCCTCTTGGCTGCATCTCTGATCAGTCTTCTCCTTGTATGAGCTGAAAGTTTAGAGGAACGGCCAGGTCTTGGTAGATTTGCAGTGGTCTGATACTCCTTCCATTTCAATATTATCGCTTGCACAGTGCTCCTTGGGATGTTTAAAGCTTGGGAAATATTTTTGTATCCAAATCCGGCTTTAAACTTCTTCACAACAGTATCTCGGACCTGCCTGGTGTGTTCCTTGTTCTTCATGATGCTCTCTGCGCTTTTAACGGACCTCTGAGACTATCACAGTGCAGGTGCATTTATACGGAGACTTGATTACACACAGGTGGATTGTATTTATCATCATTAGTCATTTAGGTCAACATTGGATCATTCAGAGATCCTCACTGAACTTCTGGAGAGAGTTTGCTGCACTGAAAGTAAAGGGGCTGAATAATTTTGCACGCCCAATTTTTCAGTTTTTGATTTGTTAAAAAAGTTTGAAATATCCAATAAATGTCGTTCCACTTCATGATTGTGTCCCACTTGTTGTTGATTCTTCACAAAAAAATACAGTTTTATATCTTTATGTTTGAAGCCTGAAATGTGGCAAAAGGTCGCAAAGATGTCCTAACAACCCCTCCCCCCTTTGAAAGGACTGATGATAACTCATTTACACCCCTGAACGTCTCCGGACCTCTTCATAATCTGATCTCTCAGGGGGGTTAGACTTTTGAATGACTTTTGAATGACTATGATTCAATTCAATGAACTTTATTTGATAAAATATGCAATATGCAATATGTGACATTCTTGAAACATTTGACGTGAGCATACGCCTTGATTACAGGGTCTTAAAGGACACATACTTGAACACTTTTGATACTTTCTAACAAAACAAGCTACAACGCTATCATTACTTCTTAAATCATCATTATAAAGAGACATAACATCTTCAAAAGAAACTCCACAGGCTCCTTGGCATGGGTAGAATACACAGCGTTGACCACATGTAGTGGAAAGGTTATCTTGTACTTGTTTGATGCTATAGTAGATCTTTGAACCATTTTTGGTCAAAAACTGTTTAATAGATGTGGGGAAATGTGAAAATCTGGGGGGAAAGCCGTAGGAATAAAAAAAAGTTTATATTTTTCTTCCTCCTTCGTCTTCTAATGTCACAGCTTGCCAATGTTCACCTGGCATGTGTTTAGGATGGGTATTGACAATACACATGGCCATTTCTCAATAGGTAATTCATCACAAGCCCACACTCCACAAAATTGTTTTCCAATCAAGCGGCTCATGAGCCCTTCTAGCTCTTGGGTATTCATGTCTTTGCTCAATATTCCTTAATAATAATCCACTAAGACTTGTCTTCGGGCATTCACTTCCAAGATTGAATCAGAGCATGCATAAACAATCATGCTAACTGTGCAGGCTAAAGGTGTACGGAAACACATTTCCAGCCTGAGGTTACCTTGGGACACCACAGAGATATCCTGAGGTGTCATCATCAGGTGATAAATTGAAAGCATACAATGTGTAACCCTCTGCAAAATCATTTCTGTCAATAGGTAAAGAGAGATCTTTTAGATGCCTCCCGGTAGCCAGGAATAGATTGTAAAATTCTCGCACAGATATGTTGTTATTAAATTGTGGTTGGAAAGCCTTAGCAGGGGACTGACGTCCGTCCTGACAGAGAGCTACATACTCTGCATTGAAATGTTGAAAATGTAAGTTTTTTTTTAATGTAAGCTGCCCGTATTAGAGGTGTGATCAACCAAGCCTATAACCATGTAGCGGGGTAAAGGGCCTAGAAAAAGGTTTTCTTGACTACAGATTCTACTGCCCACCGGTATGCTAAAGGTTTCCATGGTAATTCTTTGTAGAGGGTAAAGGGCATTTCCTTTCATCAAAGCCTGTGAATGACCCAGACGAACGGCCGGAGATACAGATACTTTTTTAAATATAAAAAGCGTTGCCCTCAACACTTTTAAACTAAAGTCACCGCCTAGCAGATGAATCTCTCGAGATTCGGCACAGTAGCGAGCACGTGCCTCCAGTCCTTTGTTTGCACCGGTGGAAGGGTCTATCGATTCTATAGAGACTCCTGCCGTATCCTTGCTAAACAGCCCGGCGTTGAATTGTGTCTTGAGAGTGTTTCGGAGTAGTTTGGTAAACATTCCAGGATAGCCCTATAAGGGTAGGTGGCACTGTTTTGACTGATAAGGCGTTCACCCAAAGTCACATCCACTTGGGAGAAGATGGTCGCCAAGGGGTAATTAATGAGACTCACTTTGGCATCGTTTGCAATATTAGTACCATCTCTTTTGGTCACTTTGAGACGTAAATGCACCAAGGTGTTGTTGAGGTCCATATAGTTGTCACCGTGGCCTGGTATGAAAAATTCTATAGGACCGTTGTCTGTAATGGCGGAGAGTGGGGCTATCTCCACATAACTGGACCTCTCTATTGAATGTTGGGTTAAGGAGAAACCCTCTATAGGACCGTTGTCTGTAATGGCGGAGAGTGGGGCTATCTCCACATAACTTGACCTCTCTATTGAATGTTGGGTTAAGGGAGCCGTGAAAAGATCGAGCTCTGTCTTTATAGCTTCAGAGGACATGCGGTGTAAAAGAGCCATGTTGCTTGTTCTTTTAGAAAATACTTCAGAGTATTCTTTTAGACATTTTTGGTCCAAACCTCCACACTTTACCTCGTCTTTGACTTACTGAGTTTCTTTTAATAATTAACCTCCGCTTTTTAGGGGCTGGCCTGCGACTTATAGCTGGAGTTCTCTTTTCTGGTCTTCGAGACAACAGCATAAGCCCCGAGCCTTCTTGATGCTCGGCATCTGATGATGCCCTTCTGGTCATAGCATTGGCTACAACCTCACTTACAACATTTTTAGCCACTGATTTTAAATGTGGTTTGGCTATGCTGAGGCCTCTCTTCATAAACGGTAAAACCCTCCTAAAGAGGTTACGAAATATAGCGCCTATCCCCGAACCGTACATGGTCGGGGATCCATAATAGCCGGGTAATCCATTACCCACTTGATCAACATAGTATGAGACATAACGGTTAGGGTCAAGATGGTGGTTGTGTTCCATAACCATTTTAATTTATTAGTATTATGTTTATAAAAATATTTATATAATACTAATAATTTATTAGATATGTAGAGAGGTTTTGGTGTGTCTAAAGTGGAGTTTTACAATCGTTTTACCATAAGTAAATTCTATGTTTTCGTTCTGATCCGTTTGAAGCTCAACCAGAATGTTTTCAATATATTTCTTGCTTACAGGTACATAGTGTGGCTTGTCATAGTTAACAGTGACTACATCACCATCCTTTCCCTCTATATGAACTGTTCTCAGGAGGGGCACATAACTGTCTCCTACCCTTTGATAGGATATGATGTCGGTATACAGAAATATGTTGTAAAACATGTATATCTGCAGGGAATGGGAATAATTTATCTTTCACATACGTCCATTTTTTGGCACCCATCCCAAACATGTAGGCTAAATTTCCGCTGGTCTTTATACCCCCATCAGCAGACCCTGAGATTTGTACACATTTATGAATAGGGTTATAGATCAAGAGTATTTCCATATTGTTCAGGGTTAGGAGTTCGTTCAACTCCTGTCGAGACATACCCCAAGCGACTTACAGCTGTAATCGCAGCAAAAGGTGACGCTACAAAGTATTAACTTAAGGGGGCTGAATAATTTTGCACGCCCAATTTTTAAGTTTTTGATTTGTTAAAAAAGTTTGAAATATCCAATAAATGTCGTTCCACTTCATGATTGTGTCCCACTTGTTGTTGATTCTTCACAAAAACATACAGTTTTATATCTTTATGTTTGAAGCCTGAAATGTGGCAAAAGGTCGCAAAGTTCAAGGGGGCCGAATACTTTTGCAAGGCACTGTATCTATGTGTGTTGTAAGCCGTAAAGTATTTCCACATCCTCTCCTTCAACGTTATATTAAAGCGTTCAACAACTGAAGCTTTCAAATCCGAGCCTGTAGCAAAATGTACGATATTGTGCTTCTTCATGAGTTTCTGAAAAGTATTATAAAAACATTATTTTCCACCATCAGTCTGCACTTTCTTGGGTGCTCCTCCTTCCTTCAAGATAGAGTCAAAGAGCCCCACAGATACTTTTTTTATATAAAAAGCATTGCCCTCAACACTTTTAAACTAAAGTCACCGTCTTGGGCAGACATCCGACAAAACTCATCCTTGGCCCTGGTTAATTTTAATCTTAAATCAACCGAATTTAAGAGTAAACGTGGGGGGCTTAAGTTGCAAACTTCCCTTGCGAGAGTGTTTCTTTTAAGTGTTGGATAGCCCGCTAATATGATCCATAGTTGGGAGGAACATTTCTTGAGTGCTATTCTATCTATAGTACATTTACACCATGATTTGAAACTTCTGACCAACTAGTGGGTCAGGCGGCGCCCCTCTGTCTGATTCATATCGCTTGATTTCTGATGATAGTTGTCGATTATATCGACTGATTGCAATTGTATCGGGTGCCTATTCAGAGGACCCCACCTTTTGTTAGTGTCTTATTGGTCAAGGTCACGCCAAACACTTATCACCACACCCTATTCAGCCTATCAGCAGCCTTGATTCCCGGGACTTCAGTTTCAGTTGGTATAGCTCTTAGAAAACTGTTGGGGGAAAATTGTGTTTGACAAAACAAACAAATTAACAACAGACTTTCAGCATTCTTATAGAGAAGGGCACTCAACATGTACTGCACTGACACAAATTACTGATAATTGGTTGAAAGAAATTGATAATAAGAAGTTTGTGGGAGCTGTACTGTTAGATTTCAGTGCAGCCTTTTATATTATTGACCATAACCTGATGTTGAGAACTTAAGTGCTATGGCTTTTCAACCTCTGCTATATCGGGGATTCAGAGCTATCTATCTAATAGAACTCAAAGGGTTTTCTTTAATGGAAGCGTCTCTAATGTCAAACATGTAAAATGTGGTGTACCGCAGGGCAGCTCTCTAGTCCCTATACTCTTTTCTATTTTTTTTTTACCAATGATCTGCCACTGGCTTTAAACAAAGCATGTGTGTCCATGTATGCTGATGATTCAACCATATACGCATCAGCAACCACAGCTAATGAAGTCACTGAAACCCTTAACAAAGAGTTGCAGTCTGTTTTGGAATGGGTGGCCAGTAGTAAACTGGTTCTGAACATCTCTAAAACTAAGAGCATTGTATTTGGTACATATCATTCCTTAAGTGCTTGACCTCAGCTGAATCTGGTAATGAATAGTGTGGCGGTTGAACAAGTTGAGGAGACTAAATTACTTGGCGTTACCTTAGATTGTAAATGGTCATGGTCAAAACATATAGATCGAATGGTTGCAAAGATGGGGAGAGGTCTAGCCGTAATAAAGAGATGCTCTCACACTTCAAAAAGCAAGTTCTGCAGGCTCTAGTTTTGTCTAATCTTGATTATTGTCCAGTCGTGTGGTCCAGTGCTGCAAGGAAACACCTAGTTAAGCTGCAGCTGGCCAATAACAGAGCGGCATGTTTTGCTCTTAATTGTATTCAGAGGGCTGATATAAATACTATGCATGCCAGTCTCTCTTGGCTAAGAGAGACTGACTGATTCACTTCTTATTTTTTAAGAAACATCAATGTGTTGAAAATCCCAAATTATTTGCATAGTCAACTTACACACAGCTCTGACACACTACTTATCCCACCAGACATGCCACCAGGGGTCTTTTCATAGCCCCCAAATCCAGAACAAATTCAAGAAAAAGTACAGTATTATATAGAACCCTTATTGCATGGAACTTCCTTCCATCTCATATTGCTCAAATAAACAGCAAACCTGGTTTCAAAAAACAGATAGAGCAACACCTCACGGCACAGCACCTCTCCCCTATTTGACCTAGATAGTTTGTGTGTATGCATTGATATGTAGGCTACGTGTGCCTTTTTAAAAATGTATGTAGTTCTATGCTTGAGCTGTTCTTGTCTAATGATGTTCTCTATTATGTTATTCTGTATTACGTTTCATGTTTTGTGTGGACTCCAGGAAGAGTAGCTGCTGCCTTTGCAACAACTAATGGAGATCCTAATAAAATACCAAATACCAAATAACATGGCACAAGTAGGTGGGTGGCCTCTGTTGTGCTCTATTGGGGGGGGGGGGGGGGGGGGGGGGGGATGATATTAGAGAGCACCCATCAGGCCAACTCCTTCAATTGCCTCACAATTGTGTCTAGAAAAACACAATTGTTTACCCTTAAGTGTGTGTAATTTACTCTATTTATACTTGTAATATAATTTTTCAATGGAAAAAGTAAAATAAATACTGTAGCTGGAGTGTGTCTTTAATGTTGCCTGTGGTATGCTTGTCTCTTGCTTGACAGACTGATTTAGCCTAATTGTTAACACACAGTACTTATCTCGAAAAGCTAAATGGACAGTGTATAATCCATTTTGTTACGTTAATAGTATGGGCAAGAAACCCTGTAATAATAACAATATTCAGAATGCTGCTTCAAAACATTTATTTGTCACGAAATAACACAGCTTCTTTTAGACTTTATACAACAAAAAATACTTAGAATTTGAATGTGTAAGTACAGAGTACATAGGTACAGTCAGAGCCCATAGCGCATTGTGCTTACTGCCACACAAGACAGAGAGCGTAACTCATCGAGGTGAGGAAATGTTCAGCTTGCCAAAAGCACCATAGTGTCAACACCTGTCACTTGCCCACGCAGGAAAAACAGAGACACACTGGTAGAGAGACACATACAGTCGTTTGCAGTTAAAATCTTAAACTATGTGCAAAGTTGTACAAAAATCAATTTAATATTTTGTTATCCCCACATTAACCAACATTTGATTACTTCAAAGGCTGTATCTGTTGTTGAAATCAATTGAATGGAATATAGTAGTTTACAATATAATATCCTATGAATAAATACTGAGATTATAACAGGGTAAACTACTTGGATAGAGGTGAAAAGCTACCTGAACAACAAGTTGTTTAGATTTCACGTAAGCTTTGGGAATCATTCTGTACTCATGAAAACATCTTTAAGGCCATTGGTTGCTTGTGTCATATATTTACATATACAAATGTATGTTTACAATAACTAATAAATAGTGATAAATAAGAGACTTTTAAAACAAACATCTTTTTGAGTACAACACTAAGGTGAGCTACAGACACGTGTGAGGTTGGTAGCCGGTAGTGAGGGACTCATGCTTATTTGTCATCATTCTAAGGACTGTGATATATAGAAAACGCTAATAACATCAAGGCAATGCTGTAGTTACATTATTATTATACAGATAAATCGTAGACGTTTTACCGCAATCTCCAAACGTGACAAACAAATATACACCTTATAGGTAACAAAATAATCCGTTCTCAGGACTTGACTGAAAACTTTAGCTATGGGAATGTTATGATTATCACGTTGAGACAACGTTACATTGTCATGACATCTTACTGCCCTCTCGAACACTGTGCTATCAGACAGGGTAGTGAGTAACTGGGTGTGAGAGTGCAATCCCTCTCTGAGGAGGTCAGTGTAATCCAGCACTGCGAGTGAGAGTGATCTGTGCGTGTATGTAATCTAGATCAAGCTATTGGTCAACCGCAGGGACTGCTGCAAATCTGTCGGATTACAGAGGTCTCATGAGGATAAAAGATGTCCTATGGCTGGCATAGTCTGACAAAACGCTCAATCCCTGTTTGTTAATATGCTTCTAAACAGCAGCACCAAATACCCTGTTCAGGTACATCATGAACTGGGTTTGTGCTTGCCTTACAAAAAGCATATATTAAAACACAAGTTTATAACTCTCGTCTCGCATTATCACTGTTGTGTATGAGGAGAAATGAGAACAAAACCATAGCTAAAATAATCCAGGTGCTTTTATATTAGATGGTTGTATAAACTAATCTCATGCTAGCACACAGAAGGGGAATGGGTCGCTGTCTAGTTCTTGTGCATTGGGGGAATAACCATTCTTAGTAGATATTAGGCTGATTGCAAAATCTGGGACACATAAGAGTGAGTGAGGTCATTGGATGGGAGTCAGTGGATTAAGTGAGAGGTTGAAAGGCCAACTCCGCCTTAGAAGAAGAGAGTGACAATCTCATGTGATGGAGACAGAGAACATTAACAAGTGGAGTCGGGTCATTATGATACGAAGCGAGGTACAAAAACATCCCAAAACAGAACATAATATGTGTGTGATATGCCATCAGTGAAATGCAAAATTAAAATGATAAAATAGACTGTTTCACAGCTCAGAAACTACATGAAACAAGTCCGAAATAATCATTAAAATAGAAAATGTATGTAAATGATTTGCGTTTGGCTGAGCAGCCACTAGTGCGGGGGAATGAGGGGGATCTTGAGGTGGTCCCAGGGGTTGTAAGTGGACCCACATGACCCACTGACAGAACCTAGTCTCTCCTCAGGCAAGAATAATGCTTGTGTGTGTGTGTGTGTGTGTGTGTGTGTGTGTGTGTGTGTGTGTGTGTGTGTGTGTGTGTGTGTGTGTGTGTGTGTGTGTGTGTGTGTGTGTGTGTGTGTGTGTGTGTGCGTGCGAGAGAAAGCAAATGTGAATATGTGTTTGTACATGGGTGTGTGTAAACAAAGGTCCATTCATTCCAGTGCTTACAAAATGAAAAATGCAGCTTATCAACATGACTCAATGTATGCTATGACCTAAAGCACCATCCTACTTCCAAACACATTCAATTGTGAGTGACTGAGAGACATTAAAAAGCAGATCAATTGAGGAGTTGAGAGAAATGCTAACAAGGAAATAACACCTGTGCTGGTTTATCTACCATTTTTTTTGTAAATACAGTGATTATAACCAATAGCAATATCCTAAACAATGCTAGATAGCTTTATTACTATGTTCCCATATTAAGAGATACAATATGTAAAAATAAATATAAATATGTTTCATAATGAGAGAGCGTAAATCTCATTTGTGTGATGTGTACTTACTAACGCAGAGAAACACAGCCTTGTGGCAGTACACACTGATTGTATGAGGCCAGTCACGAGAGGGAAGTCAGAGGAGAAGAGAGTGAGGTAATGTATGAGTAGGAGCAGATAGATGATAAACGGCCCACTGAAATAAAGATGGCTCCCTTCCTAGTTCCCACACATCATCTCTTTGCCTGCTGCTCTTCAGCAGACTGGGCGGGGGAGGGGGTGGTGTGGAGGGCGCTGGCGTCCCCGTGTCCGTTCGGCTGCACTGACTGGACTGTCTCTACCAGGCTGCCACTAGGGAGCACCACGTACCTGGCAGCCATGTCCTTGGGCTGCAGCTCCCTCAGGCCCTCCTTACTGTGCCATATCCCATAGCCAAAATACACCAGTAGACCTAGAGAGGTGCAACATATACTGTTAGGACCAAAACACATGCTTACAGAATCACACAAATATGTTGTTGTTATTGTTATACTATCATACTGTATGTGCTTATCCATTGAGAAGACACAGCTATAGCGGGAATATGGTGCTAGGAATTGATTACTTAGACATGGTCCAGCCCCTTTCATGTTCAATATTCCCTGTGAAGCCTCTGTAGGCAGACAGGCAGGGTTGGGTAGGTTACTTTCTAAACGTAATCTAAATCTAAACGTAATCAGTTATTAGTTAGGCCTACCTGAACAAAATTGCAATCAGTAACGTAATGTCTGGATTTCCCAAACTCAGTAATGTAATCAGATTACTTTGTTACTTTTAGATTACTTTCCCCTTAAGAGGCACAGGTTAGTAGCTGGCACAAAGTCATAAAATGAGATTTAAAACCTAAACTTAACCACATTGATAACCCTAATGCCTAGCCCTAACCTTAAATGAAGACCAAAATGCAAGATTTTTACAATATAGCCAATTTTGAATTTGCAGCTTGACCCATCTAGGAGAAATTGCTCCGTTTTGCCTCAAGAACAAGACTCGTCCCAATAAATATCAACCTGTTTAAGAAGCATTAGAAAAAGACAAAAATGAATGACCTTTATTGCAGGATAAATCAATGTTAGAGTTTACATAGCTGGCCATAAATGGATGTTGCAGTTTTCTTTATGGGTTGGTTATGTACAGTAGGCTTCTTCTAACCCATTGCTTTCTACTACAGATAATACGATTAGGTTATATCTTTACATTTAAAAAAAATCTAACTGGGTCTGCCAGATTTCCAGTTATTTCAATGAATTTAATACCCATTGATCTTCAAGAATATGAATTGAAAAGATGAAAATATAGATCAGCCAAATTGTTTTATCTGAGCATAACCCCAAAACTAAGGACTAATCAGCCTAATCTGTTGTTTTTGATTTTGTTGTCATGGAGGTCTGATAAGGCCCATTGCTTTGAACTGCAACAAAATGCAGCCCTCGGAATAGCGTGCTTTGAGCACTAAGTGCTTATTTGCATGTGAAAAACTAGATGGTAATTTTCCATGAAGAGAATAAAAGTCCCACTAGTGGTCTTCTTAAATTAAACTTGTTTTTACAATAATGGAGCACGATACCACGGGGCAGTTTAGAAGGGATGAACTCAAACTTTTATTCCATAGGCTAGGATCTGCACTGCAGCTGTTGCAAGAGTGCTTTTTTCACTGGCTGTCCACTGGGGCATATTCATTACTCCGATTCTGTTGCAAAACGTTTCTTAAACAGAAGCAAACGGAACAAAACGGGGCGGGACCTACCTGACTTTGTCCAACAGAAACTCTAGTTTTGCTCTGTTTGCTTCCATTTGGTTCTTAAACAGTAAATGGTTTCCGTAATGAATACACTCCTGACCGCAAAAACAATGATTGATAAGCAGTTTAAACTTCTTCAATTGAACCATTATTGGGTTAAAATACACAGTATATACATTTGTGAACAGCCATCCACAACAACCACAATATGTAAGGCGCAAATAAATTAGAGAGCAGCAGTGTGATTCACATCAATGCACTATGTAGCCTAAATATCTTCTAACTGCAACAGGCGCAGGCTAGGAAAGGGTTAACTCACTCCAGTTGACTTACTTGGTAGGTTTACTCTCTGTAAACACAAAGTAACCTGCATATGTTTTAATACAAACATGTGCTATGTACTAATAATTTAATAAAACCCTGTTTCATATCCTGTTGTCTATGATCAACCAGTAATAAGTATCCATACTATTTGTCCATCATTTAGGTTAAGAGGCACAGTATTTCAACCACTGAAGGCAACAGTTCCAGTTCTGTCTGACATGATGTTTGGTTTACAGGACGTGTCTGCGCTACATAGCACATGGTCCTCACACAACACACATTTGTGCCATTAGTGGAAGTAATCTTACCTGCAGCCACCCATACGGTAAAGCGGATCCAGGTCATTGGGCTGAGCTTCAGCATTAGGAACACATTCATGAGGATGCTTGCACCAGGGATGAATGGGACCAAGGGTACCTAGGAAAAATTACAACAGCAAACAACCATCATTCTGATATGTATTAAAATGTGTCAAATAATCAATGCCTTCCTTAATTCAATCAGTGTTTGTCGTGGAAGAAAAGGAGGTTGGAGAGCCTAAAAGACCACTAGTCTTGACTAAGATATTAAAAGTCCCAATAGGAGTACTTAATATAATTCAAAAGAATGATCAGGTCTTCATGACAAGATTTTATATTAGGTTGGTTCCAGAGGGAACGTGGGCCCTGCTTCAGCTCACAGAAACAGCTTTTATTTTGTATGAAGAGCAGATCAACCACACGGCAGAGAGTGAGTGTCTGCTGTGACTCAGCTTCAGAGCTGGGTGAAAATGTCACATTAAATGTTGCAGTTCCTATCTACTGGGCTCGAGTCAGACGGAGTAGAATTTAGCATATCTAAAGGTGGAGAGACAGCTACAAAAAAGTCTTAAAACACACAGAGTATTCTTAGTTTATCATAACTACATAAAGACTTAGGGAAATATAACAGGCTCAAATAAAATGCTATTTGTCACATGCTTCGTAAACTTCAGGAGTAAACTAACAGTGAAGTGCTTACTTACGGGCCCTTCCCAACAATGCAGAGAGAAAGAGAATAGATAAATAATAGAAAAGTAACAGTAAATATGCAATGAGTAACGTTAACTTGGCTATATACACTGAGTATACCAAACATTAGGAACAACTTCAGGGCATGAACTCTACAAGGTGTTGAACGCGTTCCACAGGGATGCTGGCCCATGTTGACTACAATGCTTCCCACAGTTGTGTCAAGTTGGCTGGATGTCCTTTGGGTGGTGGAACATTGTTGATACACATGGGAAAATGTTGAGTGTGAAAAACCCAGCAGCGTTGCAGTTCTTGACAAACTGGTGCGCCTGGCATCTACTACCATAAAGGCACTTACATTTTTTTGTCTTGCCCATTCACACTCTGAATGGCACACATACACAATCCATGTCTCGATTGTATATAGGCTTAAAAATGCTTCTTTAACCTGTATCCTCCGCTTCATCTACACTGACTGAAGTGGATTTAACAAGTGACATCAATAATGGATCATAGCTTTCATCTGGATTCACCTGGTCAGTCTGTATCATGGAAAGAGCAGGTGCTCTGAATGTTTTGTATAGTCAGTGTACACAGGGTACCAGTACTGAGCTGATGTGCAGGGGTACAAGGTATTTGAGGTAGATATGTACATATAACTGGGAATAAAGTGACAGATATTAAACAGTAGTAACAGCGTATGTGTAAAAAAAGTAAATTAAAAAAGGGTCAATGCAGATAGTTACCGTTCAGGAAGGAGACGCGTTCTTTCTCCTAGAGATAAACGTACTTTGGTGCGAAAAGTGCAAATCAATCCCAGAACAACAGCAAAGGACCTTGTGAAGATGCTGTTCCGAATGGCCGATTAATTAGGGCCGATTTCAAGTTTTCATAACAATCGGAAATCGGTATTTTTGGGCGCCGATTTGCCGATTTTATAAATATATACAGTGGGGCAAAAAAGTATTTAGTCAGCCACCAATTGTGCAAGTTCTCCCACTTAAAAAGATGAGAGAGGACTGTCATCATAGGTACACTTCAACTATGACAGACAAAATGAGAGAAAAAAAATACAGAAAATCACATTGTAGGATTTTTTATACATTTATTTGCAAATTATGGTGGAAAATAAGTTTTTGGTCACCTACAAACAAGCAAGATTTCTGGCTCTCACAGACCTGTAACACATTCTTATTTTCAATGACGGCCTAGGAACGGTGGGTTAACTGCCTCGTTCAGGGGCAGAAAGACAGATTTTCACCTTGTCAGCTCGGGGGAACCAATCTTGCAACCTTACAGTTAACTAGTCCAATGCAATAACGACCTGCCTCTCTCTCATTGCACTCCACAAGGAGATTTCCTGTTACGCAAATGCAGTAAACCAAGGTAAGTTGCTAGCTAGCATTAAACGTATCTTATAAAAAACAATCAATCATAATCACTAGTTAACTACACATGGTTGTTGATATTACTAGATATTATCTAGCGTGTCCTGTGTTGCATATAATCTGACTGAGTATACAAGTATCTAAGTATCTGACTGAGCGGTGGTAGGCAGAAGCAGGAGTGTAAACATTCATTCAAACAGCACTTTCTGTGTGTTTTGCCAGCAGCTCTTCCTTGTGCGTCAAGCATTGCGCTGTTTATGACTTCAAACCTATCAACTCCCGGGCTGGTGTGACCGAAGTGAAATGGCTGGCTAGTTAGTGCGCACTAATAGCGTTTCAAAGTTCACTTGCTCTGAGCCTTGGGGTGCTTGTTTCCCTTGCTTTGCATGGGTAACGCTTCGATGTGGTGGCTGTTGTCGTTGTGTTGCTGGTTCGAGCCCAGGGAGAAGCGAGGGGAGGGACGGAAGCTATACTGTTACACTGGCAATACTAAAGTGCCTATAAGAACATCCAATAGTCAAAGGTTAATGAAATACAAATGATATAGAGGGAAATAGTCCTATAATAACTACAACCTAAAACTTCTTACCTGGGAATATTGAAGACTCATGTTAAAAGGAACCACCAGCTTTCATATGTTCTCATGTTCTGAGCAAGGAACTGAAACATTAGCTTTCTTACATAGCACATATTGCACTTTTACATTCTTCTCCAACACTTTGTTTTTGCCCTTATTTAAACCAAATTGAACATGTTTCATTATCTACTTGAGGCTAAATTGATTTTATTGATGTATTATATTAAGTTAAAATAAGTTAATTCAGTATTGTTGTAATTGTCATTATTACAAATACATATTTTTTTTTAAATCGTCCGATTAATCGGTATCTGCTTTTTTGGTCCTCCAATTATCGGTTGAGAAATCATAATCGGTCGACCTCTAGTAGAGATAGTCTGAATGATCGGCTATGAAAAGCTAACTGACATTTACTCCTGAGGTGCGGACCTTTCGCACCCTCTACAAACACTGTGATTATTTTTTGACCCAGCTGGTCATCTATGAACATTTGAACATCTTGCCCATGTTCTGTTATAATCTCCCCCCGGCACAGCCAGAAGAGGACTGGCCACCCCTCATAGCCTGGTTCCTCTCTAGGTTTCTTCCTAGGTTCTGGCCTTTCTAGGGAGTTTTTCCTAGCCACCGTGCTTCTACACCTGCATTGCTTGCTGTTTGGGGTTTTAGGCTGGGTTTCTTTACAGAACTTTGTGACATCAGCTGATGTAAGAAAGGCTTTACAAATACATTTGATTGATTGATTTGATGATGGTATTGATGTGAGTCATGACCAGCCTTTCAAAGCATTTCATGGCTACAGATGTGAGTGCTATGGGGCGATAGTCATTTAGACAGGTTACCTTGGCATTCTTGAGCATAGGGACTATGGTGGTCTGCTTGAAACTCTGCAGGCAGACAACGTTATACAACTAATAATTCTAAGGCGAGGGTTTAGTTCTGCTTCCCTAACTTTATGTGTAGGCATATACAATAAAGTAAAAGTCAACAAAGTTGCTGCTTTGCATTTACACATTGGGCATAAAATGAAAAACTGAGAATTTGTTTGGCTCACCTGGAAGGTTTTGGTGTTGATATGTGGTTCATGGGCATATATGACGAGCAGGCTGAGGAGGAAGGTTGAGCCAAACACGACTATTAGCACGGCGAAGCTCCACGTAGGCAGCTGCAGCTGGTTACTCCCAAACACAAAAACGGCACAGAGGGACACAGAGCTCACCATCACAGCCAGCACAGAGAAGGCCACCACCTCCCCCGGCTCAAAGTCCCCTAGCAACCTGCCCAGGTAGGGCTCCCAGCGAGCCTTCAACACCCCTGGGGCGCTGCGTTCCCTGGTCTTCTGCATCTCCACCAGCTGTAGCTTGTCTGAGAAGGACTCATACTCCTTCAGCTCCCCGCTGTCCTGAGCTATGATCTGGGACTCGGAGGCTTCGGGTGAGGGCTCTGGGTTGTAGTTGGTGTTAGGGGAGGTAGTGGAGTTAGCCTTGGAACTGGTCTTCTCCTTCTCAGGCTGGAAGCGCAGCACAATGACACTGGCTGCCACAAAGGTGTAGGCCAGGAGGGTGCCGATGGACAGGAACTGGACCAGGGCCTCCAGGTCAAAGATGAGGGCCATGACGGCCATGAGGAGGCCAAACACCAAGATGGCATTCACAGGGACCTTGGTGACAGGGTTGACCTTGGCAAAGAAGGCGAAGAAGAGGCCATCCTCCGCCATAGCGTAAACAATCCGAGGGAGGGAGAAGAGGTTGCTGAGGAGCACTGTGTTCATGGCTGGAAGAGGGGATGGACAGAGAGTCACATGATCATCAATGCAATCAAAACAGAGAGCTACTGTATGAAGTCAAGCTAAATAAAAGTCATACACATTTGCCCTTCAATCAATTATATCATCAACTGACCCAAAGAAACTCAATGACATGATACATTGGTGTTGTTACAGTGGTTAAGTATTTCAAGAGACACTTACCACAGATGGACCCTACTGCCACGATGTAGCCAGCCCAGCTGTAGCCTCGGCGGAAGAAGGCGTCAGACAGAGCTGAGTTTGGATCGAGGGAGTGCCAGGGCACCATGAGAGTGAGGACAGTGGAGACCAGGATGTAGGCTGTGGCTGCCATGCACAAGGAGATGGCTGTGGCCATAGGAATGGCTCGCTGGGGGTTCTTAGCCTCCTCGCTGGAGGCTGCAATCACATCGAAGCCAACAAATGCGTAAAAGCAGGTGGCTGTGCCTGCCATAACCCCAGACACACCGAATGGTGCAAAACCTCCTTCTTTCTGGCTCCAGTTGACTGGATCTGCCAGCACGAAGCCAAACACCAAGATGAAGAGTATGACAACCAGACTAACAGCGGAGAAGATGTGGTTGAGCCAAGAAGAGACTCGCACTCCGAAGGTTATGAAGATGGTGGCAACCACTAGAATCCCGGCGGCCAGCAGGTCAGGGTAGTGGGCGATATAGGGAACATTCCACTTCATTATGTGGTTCTCTGTGTAGTTCTGGATAGTGTGGTTAAACATGGAGTCCAGGTAACCACTCCACGCCCGCGCCACCGCGGCCCCACCAATCATGTACTCCAACACTACGTTCCAGCCAATGAGAAAGGCCCATATTTCTCCACAAGAAACATAGGTGAACATGTAGGCTGAGCCCGTTCTGGGCACGCGAGCTCCGAACTCAGCATAGCAGAGCGCGGCCATCAGGGAGGCGATGCCTGCTATGAGGAAGGAGAGGACCACGGCAGGTCCTGCGGTGTCCTTGGCCACAGTGCCTGTCAGGACGTAGAGACCAGAGCCCACCATGCCCCCAACACCCAGCAGGGCCAGGTCCACCATGGTCAGGCAGCGCTTCATTGATGTCACCATCAAATCATCATCCAGGGTCTTCAGTCGGTTCAGCCTTTGGCAGAAACGCACTGCCGGGACGCAACCACGCCCACAGGTCGCCATGGTTACAGGATCACACTCGGCAACTTATCAGTCAAGATGCTCAAACTGGATCCATTCTCCTCCTGATCAATTGACCTGAGAGACAAAAATACAAATACATACCATCATACAGGGAGGGACAAAGCCTGTGACCGCAGAGCAGGTAGACAAAAGCAACTCATCCTAATGAGGGCTTCATCTAACCTTTATCTGAATGACTCCATCCCCTCACCACTGCTGCCTATCTCTGAGCATGCTGTATTACACCTCTGCCCTTACTAAGTGTAAGGTGGAAACTATTGCTTTTCTATTTTTAGAATTGAAGACTAATATTCTTCAACTTGGCTTATTAGGATAGCTTGATACATTTCAGTTAGGACTATCTGAGTAATGTAAAATCTATAAATAGGCATATCTATAAATTCTGCAATTTAATACATGTTTTGAAAGATATCATTTTGTCTATTACTGGTTAATAACTGCCCATGAAAAAGAGATCTGTTTGATCTGCTCTGACTGTTTGACACGTCTTCTTTTCACTTGAAGACTAATGTTGAAGGTAATATCCTATTGTAGCCTATGTAAGGCTATATTCCGCTTTCATCCTGCGAAGACTAAAAGTGTCCGATATCTCAGCAAATAAAAGTACCCCACCGAACACACAACTATTTGGGTAGGTTAAACGCTGTGGAGCCAAAATCAATCATCAAAGGCTACGCTTTATGCGATAGAATGGGACCAGCCCGGGATCCGACTCTTTTTGATGTGCCGTTTCCAATTACTGCGTACGGCAGGCATATGGCGAGTTCTGCCGCCCTTAATGCAAGAAATACATTACGTAAAGCTTTTATTCCCTACTGAAATAAACACTGATACAAAGTGAAACGACCATACATCCGTTCTCCATAATAACTGTGATTCGTGTAATAATTGTGGAGTCATGGCGAGAATGAATCGCTTTAAGTGCGTCGTTTTTACAAAAGCCAGCCATATTAATAATTTATAACAAAATGGAAACTCATACAAATGTTATTAATGAGAGGCTATTTCAATAAAGCGATGGCGATGGCTGATTATTCTATGAAATTGTACTTGTCTGCGTTTTATATATTTTTTTTATTATGGCACGAACAAGGTGTTGTAATAGGTAGATTATGGCAAAAGCCAGGGGAGAAACTCTACCATTACTGCTATTCTGCATATATAGTCTAATTTATTTGATTTAAAAAACGTTCTAATATGGTAACAAATAAAAACATTTGTTTACCTTAAATGCTGAATATCGCTTATGAGTAGCCTATCTCAGGCCCGGTTGATATCCTTTGAAACCCTCAACGACAGACAGGGAGAAAGGTGGAGATGGAGAACGAGAGGATAGAAAGCTGAGCTCTCGATTCTTAAAGGCACAGTACGAGTTTATTGTTCATCTGATGACGACGGGATCAGCCATCAGATAAGGTCACCCACAAGGCCAGCGTTTAAAGGTCCAATGCAGACGTTTTTATCTTAATTTCAAATAATTTCTGGGTAACAATGAAGTACCTTACTGTGATTGTTTTCAATAGCTTTTTAGCAAAGAGCAATTTCCCAAGCAAGAATTTAGCTAAGACTGTCTGGTAGTGGTCTGAGTGGGAGGGCAAGCCTGATGGCCAAAACTCCATCCCACAAATCAGGCTGAAATTGCAAACAGCTCTTATGCTAAACGAGCATTATCATTATCACAATTTCACAGTATTATTTTAGAGTGGAAATATATAAAACACAGGACAATCACGTTTTTGACTGCACGGTAACATATGCCTAAAGTAAAGTTGTCAAAAGGGTTGGTTTTCATCTACCATAATAACAATAACTGGATGCTACAGTATTAGCATACAAATGACATTCAAATCATCTATGATTGTATAGTACTAGTACATTTAAATACCCTTTACCCAATGTTTTGCCTATTGTCACTCAACTAGACTAATAATGAAACAATGAGTCACAATCAAATAAATATCTTTTACTTCATGATCACATTTTACAGAGGGCAAAATCATGGTAAACATGAATAACATCTTTGTAAAAAAAAATATCACAAACATGATAAGTTGGATGGATAAGATTACTTATTTCCATTTAGCATCTGTGTGACTGAGTGGCAACACAAATGCAAAAGTATCTACAGCCTTCAGTGATTCTTCAAATTCCTGCACTCTCTTCACAGCCCCATTGTCATCCATAACCAGTCATTTCTACATAGATTCCAGTGCTTTCACACAATCAGACCCTGTCTATCTGTCTGTCTATCTCTCAGGACAGGCCTCCTTACTGGGACTCTTTCTGTAGAAGTTTAAGTATCCCTTTGAGCCGGTTCATCTGCATTGTCAACTCCTCAAATGACAAGAAGGGAACATGAAACCTCCGAGCCATTATTGTCAACGAGCAGCGCAGTTCTGCAAGAAGAAGAATTCTACACATGGCGCACGCCCAAAAACACTGAAAAGTGGCTTGCACTCTACTGCCTCTAGGATATGCTTCCAGTGAAACAGCTTAAACCCTACAATAATGGTATTCTTTGGCTAATCCTGTAGTGTAGCAAGGCTATTTCAATTGTGGAGACAGAGAGACTCTACCACCATCTATTGGACATTTTCCTACACTGCAATCTGTGTTTCACCCCTTGACCCCGCTGGCAGTGCACTTAGCTTACAACACTTTAAACTACAAATCCTTTCTCTTTAGGACTCAAGGCACATATTTCACTAAAAAAATCAAGATTACTTCAACATTAGAATGATAACAAACTACATCTATCATGTTTGGTAGAATAGACATCTGGTTATGAGTATGAGCTTATGTAGGAAATGTACCAGTCAAAAGTTTGGACACAACTCATTCACTGGTTTTTCTTCATTTTTAATATTTTATACATTGTAGGGTAATAGTGAAAACACCAAAACTATGAAATAACACATATGGAATCATGTATTAACCAAACAAGTGTTAAACAAATCAAAATATATTTTATATTTATCCAGCCTTTGCCAGGATGACAGATTTGCACACTCTTGGCAGTCTCTCAACCAGCTTCACCTGGAATGCTTTTCCAACCGTCTTGAAGAAGTTCCCACATATTCTGAGCACTTATTGGATGCTTTTTTCTTCACTCTGCAGTCCAACTTATCCAAAACCATCTCAATTGGGTTGAGATCAGGTGATTGTGGAGGCCAGGTCATTTGATCACTCTCCTTCTTGACGGGATGGCATATCGCTGCAAAATGTTGTGGTAGCCATGCTGGTTAAGTGTGCATTGAATTCTAAATAAATCATTGCAGTGTCACCAGCAAAGCACCCCCACATTATCACACCTCTTCCATACTTCATCGTGGGAACCACACATGCGGAGATCATCCGTTCACCTACTATGCGTCTCACAAAACATTGCAGCAATTCGACCATGAAGGCCTGATTCACGTAGTCTCCTCTGAACAGTCGATGTTGAGATGTGTCTGTTACTTGAACTCTGTGAAGCATTTATTTGGGCTGGTAATGAACTAATCCTTTGCAGAAAAACCCTTGAATGAGTAGATGTGTCCAAACTTGTGACTGGTACTCTATATGCATACTGAAAAAAATATAAACACAACATGCAACAATTTCAAAGATTTTACTGAGTTTCAGTTTATTTAAATACATTCAGTCAATTTAAATACATTCATTAGGCCCTAATCTATGGATTTCACAAGACTGGACAAGATTTCACAAGACTGGAAGTACAGATATGCATCTGTTGGTCACAAATACCTTTAACTAAAGGTGGGGGCGGTGGATCAGAAAAACAGTCAGTGTTTGGTGTGACCACCATTTGCCTCATGCAGCGCAACACGTCTCCTTCACATAGAGTTGATCAGGCTGTTGATTGTGGCCTGTAAAATGTTGTCCCGCTCCTCTATAATGGCTGTGTGAAGTTGCTGGATATTGGCGAGAGTAGAATAGAATAGAATAAAACTTCATTGTCCATCTAGGATGGACATTTGTTTGGCATCACCTCCATTAAAATAATCACATATACATACATTCTAACATCATACACATTTAAACCAGTCAGTCCATCATGTTGCATACACTAACAACATAGAGGACATTAATTGATTCACTCACAAACAACCACTGTCCCAACTGCACTAGATAGATAAGTACATATACCGATACAATTTACTTTGCATTTAGTAGTCCAACAGCACAAGGAATGAATGAATGTTGTACACATCGATCCAGAGCATCCAAAACATGTTTAATGGGTGACATGTCTGGTGAGTACACGTGCCATGGAAGAACTGAGACATTTTCTCCTTCCAGGAATTGTGTACAGATCCTTGCGACATGGGGCCGTGCAATATCATGCTGAAACATGAGGGGATGGCGGCTGATTAACGGCACGACAATGGGCCTCAGGGTCTCGTCACGGTATCTCTGTGCATTCAAAATGACATCAATAAAATGTAAATGTGTTCATTGTCTGTAACATGGGGCTCATTGTTCACAACTTTGACATCAGCAAGCTGTTCGCCCACACGACGCCATTCATGTGGTCTGCGGTTGTGAAGGTCGGTTGGACATACTGCCAAATTCTCAAAAATGACATTGGAGGCGGATTATGGTAGAGAAATTAACATTAAATTCTCTGTCAACAGCTCTAGTGGACATTCTTGTAGTCAGCATGCTAATTGCATGCTCCTACAAAACTTGAGACATCTATGGCATTGTGTTGTGTGACAAAATGGCACATTTTAGAGAGGCCTTTTATTGGCCCCAGCACAAGGTGCACCTGTGTAATGATCATGCCGTTTAATCAGCTTTTTGATATGACACACCTGTTAGGTGGATGGATTTTCTTGTTGAAGGATAAAATGTTCACTGACAGGGATGTAAACACATTTCTGACGAGGAGGAGTAGTAGGAAGGATCGGAGGACCAAAGCGCAGCGTGTTAAGTGTCCATATTGATTTAATAGAACAATCGAACACTGAAACAAAACAATAAAGTGACAACGAACGAAACGAACCAGTCTTGTACGGTGAATACACAGAACAGAAAATAATCACCCACAACTCAAGGGTGAAAACAGGCTACCTAAGTATGGTTCTCAATCAGGGACAACGATTGACAGCTGCCTCTGATTGAGAACCATACCAGGCCAAACACAGAAATCCCAAATCATAGAAAAAAGAACATAGACTGCCCACCCCAACTCACGCCCTGACCATACTAAAACAAAGACAAAACAAAGGAACTAAGGTCAGAACGTGACAGATGTGCCTTTGTATGTTGTTGTGTAAGAGCGAGTTAGCTAGCATGCTTGAGATGTAACGTCGCATTAGCCCCTGCTAATTCAGTTATTTCCATGCTAACAGGCGAATCACGAATCTACAGCCATCAACATAGTGTTGTCCTGCACATCTAATGTATTTGTATTTATTATGGATCCCCATTAGTTGCTGCCAGCAGCTAACCTTTTCCTGGGGTCCAGGAAAGTTCATACAGCTTTAAAAACATAACAATACATTCACAGATTTCACAACACACTGTGTGCCATCAGGCCCCTACTCCACCATTACCACATATCTACAGTACAATCTAGTGCGCATGTTATCGTGTGTGTGTGTGTGTATGCATGTGTCTGTGCCTGTTTGTGTTGCTTCACAGTCCCCGCTGTTCCATAAGGTATTTTACTTTATGGAATGCAAAATTACAATGCTTGTCTTTCATAATTTGGTCAGATACTGTATACTTGGATGTGTAGTGTCAGCATTTGTTGCTGGCATGGCATCGCTAAGTTTGATGGAGCTGAGTTTGCTTTTTTCCACAAAATTTAATTTAAGGTGCTCCAAAGCTTTTTTTCTATCATTCTTTATGTCATTTATCTTTGTTTCATAGTGTAGTTTCTTCTTCTTTTAATTCAGTTTAGTCACATGATTTCTCAATTTGCAATACATTTGCCAATCGGTTGTGCAGCCAGACTTATTTGCCATTCCTTTTGCCTCATCCCTCTCAACCATACAATTTTATATATCCTCATCAATCCACAGGGATTTAACAGTTTTTACAGTCATTCTCTTAATGTGTGCATGCTTATTAGTAACTGGAATAAGCAATTTCATAAATGTGTCAAGTGCAGTGTCTGTTTGCTACTCTTTACACACCACAGACTAACAAATATTCTTTACATAAACAATATAGGAATCACTACAAAACTTGTGTCTACCGACCTCTTGTACACAATATTAGGCCCAGCCTCTGGAACATTGGTTTTCCTAGATATGGCTACTATATTGTGATCACTACATCCAATGGATTTGGTTACTGCTTTCAAACAAATCTCTGCAGCATTAGTAAAGATGTGATCAATACATGTTGATGATTTAATTCCTGTACTGTTTGTAACTACTCTGGTAGGTTGATTGATAACCTGAACCAGGATGTAGGCACTAGTTACAGTTTGAAGCTTTCTCTTGAGTGGGCAGCCTGGTGAAAGCTAGTCAATATTTAAATCACCCAGAAAGTTAAGCTCTTTATTGACATCACATACATTATCAGGCATTGCACACATGTTATCCAGATACTGACTGTTAGCACTTGATGGTCTGTAGCACCTTCGCACCAGAATGGGCTTTAGGTGATGCAGATGAACCTGCTGCCATATTACTTCATTGGTATTTGACATGAGATCCTCTCTAATTGTTACAGGAATGTGGTTCTGAATATATACAGCAACACCTCCACCATTGGCATTTCTATATTTTCTGTAAATGTTATAACCTTGTATTGCTACCGCTGTGTCATCAAAGGTATTATCTAAATGAGTTTCAGAGATAGTCAGAATATGAATGTCATCTGTTACTAGCAACTTATTGAGCTTAAGCTACATTTGTTAACATGGGCTATTTTGAGCACTTTTCTTATGGGATGCTTACTTGTTTTTATTGCTTTACTCGGAAGCTTAGCAGCAGTAGATGTGCTCATGTTCTTCATGCTAGTGCAGGGTGAGCTGCACACAGTGGATTTCCTCTTAGGGCACACCGGCTCAGTGCTAACAGTATAAATAGGGTTCGTAGGCACATGATTACTGCATACAGTAGCTGTAGGATCAGCAGAGGCACTCAGAACAGTTAGAGGAACATACATGATGTTACTTACATTGTGTCTACCGACACCTCTGGTGTAATGTACATTTGCAGAAGCATTATGACCACACTGCGTCACAATGTTAGGGATTATCTGAGCTGGGCTTGGGTCATTGATAAATCATTGTCTTGTGTCTATTGTCAGAATAAACAACAATCACCTGGGATCACTGGCTGGACAGTCCATTCTTTAAAAACACAGCGCATGACAGTTACGAAGTACGATCACATCTGTTACACTGATGCAGAGACCAGTCTTCTTGTCTTTGCTGGGTATCTGTTACAGAGGCACACAAGGACATTGCATCATTGTGTTCATGTATCTGCCATATGCACTAGAATGTACATTTACAAAGTGTTGATTCAACTGGGGATTGGTGGTTACTTAGAACCCTGGTGTTCTGCTGGTTTATAACCTTTTGGTCCATCTCCACCAAAATCTTGTCATCCATCATCTGTTCCTCTCTCACTTGAATCTCCAGAGCCTGATAGAGACAATGATGTCCTCAGACATGAACAATATAAATCAGTTCTGTGGCTGTGATATAGAAGGATGTTTGGGATCATTTAACAGCACATCAATAACATGTGTTTGCAGTCAGTCCACAAACTGAATTTTAATAATGGTATGATGCTTTGTCAATTCCATACTCCTGTTTCTCCTTGTCTATTTGTTTTCATAACTACAATGTGACTTGCAAACCTGCAGGGTTTCTTTATGCTTACGAATCAAATCCTGCTTGAGTACTGGGCATGAGGAAGATAATATTGAGACATTGTAATGGTGAAATCCCTCAGATCCCTTGTATAATGCCACACTAACATACACTCAAGTGTTTTATGATAAGACAGAGAACATGTGAAACCTAAAGACAGAGAGACCTTGATGCTCACAGTGCAAATTTTGTCTCTGGTTGTACAGATTCAGGTGCTGGACATCCAGGAGTCCCTAAACTATATCATACACTGTTCCATCTATGAGTCTCAGAGCCAGGTCACTCAGTGTGGTGTAGGATAGGCGCTGCTGGAAGGAGCTGGACATGGGGGTAAAAACAATAAACAGAGATTACTTCCTGGACCTGGAAACAGAGGTCAAGTCACGTTTCTGTAACTCCCTATTCACTAGGAACCAAAACGACCGAAATGGCGTGGTTCTACCTAAACTTGTCCAATAAAAAAATTCTGACATGCTTCTGACATCTAACAACTGTAAATAGTTAGGAACCATGAACGCACGTAAGACACAGGGAGAATCTCAATTGAATTTTCTTGATTCCTCGTGCCCTCTCTCCTCACCTTCTCAAAGCAAAAAGTCTATGGGAAGGGACATCTGACCTTCTCATCCAATGGGTTTTAAAATGTGGAGGCGGCGAGGAGAGAGGAAGCGAGAAATGAAGGAAATGCAATTGAGATTCTCCAATGATGCTGGGTTGGGATGGTTACCTGGGCAAATCTTTGATAAGTGTTTGTAGTTCTGATGTATGGGAGTTTAGTTTTCTCAGCTAGATCCGTGCTAGCAATCAAACATGCTTGCTAGCTAGCTAGCTTTACTCTCAGCCATAGCATAGGTTATTAGCATTTAGCAAACCCTTTACTGTAAAAGCTTTGAGGAACCACATAGGTACCTAGCTACAGTTATCTTTAGAAGTTCATCAAAATGCAGTATACACAAAATAGTGTGCATTCCTGCTGTAGTTGGAGGCTAGCGACTGATGCTCGGGTGCTCTGCCTGTGAAAGGACAAAAAAGTCTAAACCAAATCCTTGGAACCACAGAAGACTGCTGAGACTATGACGGTTCATAATAATGGCTGGAACAGAGCAAATGGAATGGCATCAAACACATGGAAACTATGTTCATCTCACTAATTCTGCTCCAGCTATTACCACAAACAAGCCTGTCCTCCCCAATGAAGGTGCCACCAACCTCCTGTGCTTGGGAGGTCTCAACTCTGACATAACCCCGTTGAAGTTGACATTTAAAATGGTTAATGTTAGGGTAAGGGTAGCGGTTAGGGTTATGGTTTAGAGTAGGGCCAAGGATTCATATTAGCACTACCCATGGAAGGGTTTGTTATCTATAAGATACCTGCTTGTAATTAATATTTTAGACTTTATTTATTACTTTTATTTAATTGCAGTTTTGTCATCATTCGTGGTATTTATCATATTAGCAAAGATACGTTAAATGGAAATATGCGACAAAAGCAAGTGTAGGGGTCGCGAGAACTAGCAGGAGCTAAATTCGTCCGCCAGATGGCGCGCGCTGTACACTGTCAATCGAGCGAAGATTCCACAGTTTCCACAGGTTGATCGTGTCGTGTCATTTCGGCAAATCGTGTGTAGATTGATGAGAAGGCAATGACGCCTAAAGATGTAATGTTTTTAAAAGTAGCCACTGCATTTTTTGTTGTAAAATAGTAGTATGATATAGGCTACAAATGCCAATTTCATCTGGAAATGAAAAAAGAACGCATGGGATGATTATTTTCTTCAAATGACCCAAATTAGGAAAGTAAATGGCAGTAATTAGTAATTGGCACTATACTTTACATATTTTGTTTTTCCTTGGGTTGTTTCCACCCAAACATTTTATAACATTGTTTGCTTACTTTACTTACCGTACTCTTATAAATTTGCAACGTTGCTGTTAATTCTGTATCAAATAAGCCTACTGTACATTGAAAAAGATAGATCATTGATTATAACATAGGCACGATACGCCGTCATGCGCAAAAGGTGCCAGAAATGAAGAGGACCCAGTTGCGGAGGAGGCGAGCACCATAGGGAGCACCGTTGAAAGGATCACGGATGTGCAGATTAAATAAGTGGCAAAACCATTCTCATTTGTCAAAAATGGCCAAAAACACATCCCTATATTTCCGTATTGTAGAGGGCAGGAGCCTACCAGTCAAAGACGTGTAAGTATGTCTTCATTGTACTTATTCCACAGGCAGCAATTACTCCTATTTGCTTATTTATGTTTCTCGTTATGTGAAGTACTCGTATACTAGGATGTACACTTGTTTGGAAGTTTAGAATACCTTTGTTTTACAGCACTTATTGAGATATTGGTGGTAAAATGTGACTCCAAGTAGCCTAGACTTGACAGGTGTTTAAGATATTTCTATCAATAATGTATTTCGCAAATGATAAGGGAATAGCATATCTGTAGGATTCCTCTGCTACCTTCATTCCATCTTTAAACATATATATATTTTTTATCTGTCAAGCTCTGGGACCAGTGACCCATACTGCATTGTAAAAGTTGACAATGAAGTTGTGGCCAGGTGAGTCCATCATATCAGTCATATGCATTCTTGTTTTGTTTGCTGCTTAATTTGACTGTTTTTCAAATGTGATTGATAAATGGGCTAAATGTTTACTTCAGAATTGTATGTGACAGCAAGTGGCATGCGGCTGCCAAAAACGTTAAAACTGATAGGGCCCTACTGTTAATACAATGGCAAAACATATTTATCAGTTCATAGGAAACAGTGTTGTATCCTATCATGTTGTCTTTACTCTATGCCAAACCTCTGATTGCTCTCACACATGTTGAATTCAGAACAGGATAGGAACAGGATGTATAATGAAGGAGTCGGTTGCTGGACTTTGGGTACCCCGCTATGTTTTATACAGGCTAGCATGGCAGGAGTGTGGTATAGTAGGCTAGGTGTGTGATCACTGATAAGGACTGTGGTGTTCTTAGGTTAAGCCCCCCAAGTGCAATTGAACCTGATCCAGGGCTGGCCTTTAAGACACCAGTAGGTAACCATGGAGAGGGGGCATGAATTATTGCAGGGAGCTCCCATTCCCATTCCCGGCTCCAGGCAGGGGCATGGAAGGCTGATGGTTCATGCCGTGCATTGCCCTGGGTTTGGCTGTGTGTGTGTTCACACAAGTATACTCTGTATATAAATGTCCCATATGTTTCATTTGTTGTCTTTTGGGAACTATGTTCCCTGGTTCATTACCTGTCGCATTGTCCTCATGTGGAATGACTAACGAGTTAATCAAAGCTCCCGGCTAAGGCCTCCCGGGTGGCGCAGTGATCTAGCTGTGCCACCAGAGACTGTGGGTTCGAGCCCAGGCTCTGTCGCAGCCGCCCACGACCGGGAGGTCCATGGGGCGACGCACAATTGGCCTAGCGTCGTCCGGGTTAGGGAGGGTTTGGCCGGTAGGGATATCCTTGTCTCATCGCGCGCTAGCGACTCCTGTGGCGGTCCGGGCGCAGTGCACACTAACCAGTTCGCTAGGTGTACGGTGTTTCCTCCGACACATTGGTGCGGCTGGCTTCCGGGTTGGATGCGCGCTGTGTTAAGAAGCAGTGCGGCTTGGTTTGGTTGTGTTTCGGAGGACGCATGACTCTCGACCTTCGTCTCTCCAGAGCCCGTACGGGAGTTGTAGCGACGAGACAAGACAGTAACTATTAACAATTGGATACCATGAAAAGGGGGGTAAAAAAATAAATAAAAAGAACCCCCGGCTAATCAAGACTCCCAACATCTATTTTCTGACAAACTGATGTTTCAGCGGTTTATAAAATGCATTTGTTTTGTCTTTTCATTTAGTTGTTTCCTCTCCCACAATGAGAGGAGTTGGAGGGTTGACTGACTGCAGAGATCTGCATTAGTCTCTGGCTGGCTCATTATCAGCTCACTGACTCATTGACTGTGTGCTTTCTGGACACCTTGGTGCTTTGACCCTGCTGTGGGGTAATGGTGTCTGGAAAAACAGAGTTTCATTGTAATAAAGGGATGCACATTACTGATGAAAATAGACCTTCCTGCTACCCATTGGCATAGAGGACATGATGTTGAAGTCATTCCTCAATTTCATGTCTAGACAGCAGGTTTGCAATCTCCAGTTTATGGTTAGAGCATTTGCAGTAGTTAATGTTTCATAATGAAAAGGCAGATTTAAAAATGATTGCATATAGACTTGTATTTTGTTATTCCACACACTGCCTTTTGAAGTTATTGCATTGTTATTCTGTCACCGTATCATTACTTTCAACACTTCACAATATTCCGCACACAGCCTTCATTGTAGATTGTTGTCTTTCATTGTTACTGACATTCACAATGAAAGGGATTATGGTTATGAATAAGAAATAAGGGTCATGTAGTACTTGCTGTGGTTACGGTCCCTATTATTTGCAATGTTATCTTGCAGGACAGCCACAGTGTGGAAGAACCTCAACCCTTTCTGGGGAGAAGAATACACCCTGCACCTCCCGACGGGGTTCCACTCGCTCTCCTTCTATGTCATGGATGAGGACACCATTGGGTAAGATGGTCTTCAACAGCTGTCAGAGAGAATTATTGTAGTGTTTGTGTCGACAAGTTCGTTGATAATTGTGTATAAACAGGGTATAACCGGTAGAGTTATCATAGTTTTGTAATTGAACAGTGTTGGCTTGTTTACCAGAGGCTGTGATTTTAGAGTTTTGTATCCAGACTGACTGGGTGAAGAATCATGGATGTGTGTTTTGGAAAAACCTGAAAGCTTTCAATAAACAAACATCAACATACAGATGGTACCACAGATTGAGAAATGAAATACTATCTCAGTCTCCTGATCAACAACCTCCTCAGTCTATGCATATATTCTTACTGTATTATGAGGTCACTTTATAGGATGTTAAGTCCTTTTTTGAGAAATACCTTATGTGAACACCCTTATTTTCAATTAGACATTTTTGTTAATTGTGACATATGTTCTCCCTTTTTTTTGCCCTAGCCATGATGACATCATTGGAAAGATATCGCTGAGCAAAGACACCATCGGGGCCAAGGTTAAAGGTAAACCTGATCACTATATGTCACAATACTGTTTGTGGCTTTAAATGAGTGGGTGGCACTGAGATGATGGGAAAAACTACCAGCACAGAAACACATCTAAATGCTTATTGATTTATAGAATTGTCACGCTACGGTTGTGGGTCTACTTCTCTGTCTGTGCCATGCTAGAGAGGGTAAACCAAAAGAGCAAAGGGTCATCAGAGAGGGGTTATTCCCATGACTCCGAGTAAGGCTCTGCCATGTAGGTCACTGTGATTGAAGAGCTGGGTCTTTTTTAGATCCTGTTGCTGGGAAAGGTTGCCAGTGTGTTCTCACAAATCCATAGGTTAATTTAGAGATTCATTTTCTGACTGCTATGCTTGTTAGTTTGATATACACATACTATTACATACTATATACACATACTATCACATACTCTTCCCTACTGATTCGTCCCTATGAGCCAAACAGCTTCCTTCTCATTGGACAGCGTACAAACAGGGAGAGAATGGCCTGTACATGGTTACATTTGTTTGCAGGATTGCTTCTTGAGTCAGGGTTTGCATCAACTCCAGGATCATGCATTGTACAGTGCAGCTGTCCTTTTGTTTAAAACACCACTGTAGTCTGTAAGAAGCAACCGAAAGCTTTTCAAACAGCCAGCCTGCGCCTTCCTTCACCACAGCACACCTGACTCTCCTACAGTAACTTTTAATGTGGGAATTAGTTCGAATATATAGCAATCATGTCTTTGCTGTGCTTTTCCTTATCCATGGCAACCGGGAATAAGAATGATATTGTTACTTTGAATGTGTTTTGACACTACACAAAAGCAAATGTGACACTTTCTCTGTTAGTTAGTGTCTTATACCAATGTCTCGCTCCAGGGAACATTCTGCATTCAGTCCTGATTCACTGCAACATGTTGCCACTGAGTCAACAACTCCTTCACAGGATCTTAGGAATTCTCTCCTCTTTTGGCTGTGAAACTGAAGTTACTGCCCTCACCACCTTGTATCTCAACCAGAAATGTCAGCACCAGTCCTCATATTATCACACACAAACAATCCTCTTGTCTTTTGATACTATATATACAAAAGTATGTGGACACACCTTAAAATTAGTGGATTCGGCTATTTCAGCCACACCCGTTGCTGACAGGTTTATACAATCCAGCACACATCCATGCAATCTCCATAGACAACATTGGCAGTGGAATGGCCTTTCTGAAGAGCTCAGTGACTTTCAATGTTGCACCGTCAAAGGATGACACCTTTCAAATTTCTGCCCTGCTTGAGCTGTCCCAGTCAACTGTAAGTGCTGTTATTGTGAAGTGGAAACATCTAGGAGCAACAACGGCTCAGAGGTGAAGTGGTAGGCCACACAAGCTCACAGAATGGGACCGCTGTGTGCTGAAGCACATAGCGTGTAAAAATCTTCTGTCCTCGGGTGCACCACTCACTAACGAGTTCTAAACTGCCTCTGGAAGTAATGTCAGCACAATAACTGTTCGCCGGGACCTTCATGAAATGGGTTTCCATTTCATGCCAAGCGTCAGCTAGAGTGGTGTAAAGCTCACCGCCATTGGACTCTGGAGCCGTGGCACTGCGTTCTCTGGAGTGATGAATCACGTTTCACCATCTGGCAGTCCGACGGACGAATCTGGGTTTGGCGGATGCCAGGAGAACGCTACCTGCCCAATGCATAGTGCCAATTGTAAAGTTTGGTGGATGATGAATAATGGTCTGGGGCTGTTTGTCATGGTTTGGGCTAGGCCCCTTAGTTCCAGTGAAGGGAAATCTTAACGCTACAGCATACAATAACATTCTACAAGATTTTGTGCTTCCAACTTTGTGGCAACAATTTGGGGAAGGCCCTTTCCTGTTTCAGTATGACAATGCGCCAAAGCACAAAGTGAGATCCATACAGAAATGGTTTGTCGAGATCGGTGTGGAAGAACTTGACTGGCCTGCACAGAGCCCTGACCTCACTAATGCTCTTGTGGCTGAATGGAAGTAAGTTCCTGAAGCAATGTTCCAGCATCTAGTGGAATGCCTTCCCAGAAAAGTGGAGGCTGTTACAACAGCCAAGGGGGGACCAACTCCATATTAATGCCCATGATTTTGGAATGAGATATTCGATGAGTAGGTGTCCACATACCTTTGATCATGTTGTATATGTACCAGACATTTATCCAGGGGAGGACTTATCAGTGGGAATGTGTTTAAGGTTTGAGTAAATGTTCACAATAACAGAGCCATGCATGGCACTGCCCGTTAGAGACACTAGGCATTATTGGTATAGTACTAGGCTGTCTGTTTTCAACAATTTCCCTGATAGGCTTTATTAAATGCCACATACAGTGCCTTCAGAAAGAATTCACACCCATTGACTTTTTCCACATTTTGTTGTTACAAAGTTGTTGTTACAAAATATATATATATTTTTTTGATGTCAAACACTAATTATATCTTGATTACATAAGTATTCAACCCCCTGAGTCAATACATGTTAGAATCACCTTTGGCAGTAACTACAGCTGTGAGTCTTTCTGGTTAAATCTGTAAGAGCTTTGCACACTTGGATTGTACAATATTTGCACATTATTCTTTCAACATTCTGTTTGCAATATTTTTTATTCTGTACAGGCTTCCTTCTTTTCACGCTGTCGATTAGGTTAGTATTGTGGAATAACTACAATGTTGTTGATCCATCCTCAGTTTTCTCCTATCACAGCCATTAAACTCCGTAACTGTTTTAAAGTCCCCATTAGCCTCATGGTAACATCCCTGAGCGGTTTCCTTCCTCTCCAGCAACTGAGTTAGGAAAGACAATCTGTATCTTTGTAGTGGCTGGGTGTATTGATACACCATCCGAAGTGTAAATAATAACTTCACCATGCTCAAAGGGATATTCAATTTCTGCTTTTTAAATGTTTACCCATCTACCAATAGGTGCCCTTCTTTGCGAGGCACTGGAAAACCTCCCTGGTCTTTGTGGTTGAATATGTGTTTGAAATTCACTGCTCGACTAAGGGGCCGGACAGATAATTATAAACTCAGCAAAAAAAGAAACGTCCCCTCACTGTCAACTGCGTTTATTTTCAGCAAATTTAACGTGTAAATATTTATATGAACATAACAAGATTCAACAACTGAGACATAAACTGAACATGTTCCACAGACATGTAACTAACAGAAATGGAATAATGTGTCCCTGAACAAAGGGGGGTCAAAATCAAAAGTAACAGTCAATAACTGGTGTGGCCACAAGCAGCATTAAGTACTGCAGTGCATCTCCTCCTCATGGACTGCACCAGATTTACCAGTTCTTGCTGTGAGATGTTACCCCACTCTTCCACCAAGGCACCTGCAAGTTCAAGGACATTTCTGGGGGGAATGGCCCTGGCCCTCACCCTCCGATCCAACAGGTCCCAGACGTGCTCAATGGGATTGAGATCCGGGCTCTTCGCTCTTTGCAGGAAATCACGCACAGAACGAGCAGTATGGCTGGTGGCATTGTCATGCTGGTGTGTCATGTCAGGAAAAACCTGCAGGAAGGGTACCACATCAGGGAGGAGGACGCGAATACGACCATCAACCCTGGTGAGACAAAACCATGACTCGTCAGTGAAGAGCACTTTTTGCCGGTCCTGTCTGGTCCAGCGATGGTTGGTTTGTGCCCATAGGCAACGTTGTTGCCGGTGATGTCTGGTGAGGACCTGCCTTACAACAGGCCTACAAGCCCTCAGTCCAGCCTCTCTCAGCCTATTTCGGACAGTCTGAGCGCTGATGGAGGGATTGTGCATTCCTTGTGCAACTCGGGCAGTTGTTGCCATCCTGTACCTGTCCCGCAGGTGTGATGTTCGGATGTACCGATCCTGTGCAGTTGTTGTTAAACGTGGTCTGCCACTGCGAGGATAATCAGCTGTCCGTCTTGTCTCCCTGTAGCGCTGTCTTAGGCGTCTCACAGTACGGACATTGCAATTTATTGCCCTGGCCACATCTGCAGTCCTCATGCCTCCTTGCAGCATGCCTAAGGCACGTTCACGCAGATGAGCAGGGACCCTGGGCATCTTTCTTTTGTGTTTTTCAGAGTCTGTAGAAAGGCCTCTTTAGTGTCATAAGTTTTAACTGTGACCTTAATTGCCTACCGTCTGTAAGATGTTAGTGTCTTAATGATTGTTCCACAGGTGCATGTCCATTAATTGTTTATGGTTCATTGAACAAGCATGGTGTGTTTAAAAACAGGATCGATATGATAACAGCCAGTGAAAGTGCAGGGCACCAAATTCAAACAACAGAAATCTCATAATTAAAATTCCTCATACATACAAGTATTTTACACAATTTTAAAGGTAAACTTGTTGTTAATCCCACCACAGTGTCCGATTTCAAAAAGGCTTTACGACGAAAGCACACTAAACGATTATGTTAGGTCAGTACCTAGTCACAGAAAAACACAGCCATTTTTCCAGCCAAAGAGAGGAGCCACAAAAAGCAGAAATAGAGATAAAATGAATCACTAACCTTTGATGATCTTCATCAGATGACACTCATAGGACTTCATGTTACACAATACATTTATGTTTTGTTCGATATAGTTCATATTTATATCCAAAAATCTCAGTTTACATTGGCGCTTTACGTTCAGTAATGTTTTGCTTCCAAAACATCCGGTGATTTTGCAGAGAGCCACATCAATTTACAGAAATACTCATCATAAATGTGATGAAAATACAAGTGTTATGCATGGAACTTTAGATAAACTTCTCCTTAATGCAACTGCTGTGTCAGATTTCAAAAAAGCTTTACCGAAAAAGCACACCATGCAATAATCTGACTACGGCTCTCAGACACAAAAACAAGCCATACAGATATCCGCCATGTTGTGGAGTCAACAGAAGTCAGAAATAGCATTATAAATATTCACTTATCTTTGATGATCTTCATCAGAAGGTACTCCCAGGAATCCCAATTCCACAATAAATGTTTGTTTTGTTTGATAAAATCCATAATTTATGTCCAAATACCTCCTTTTTGTTCGCGCCTTGAGTTCACAAATCCAAATTCACAAACTCGCAGGCCAGACGAAAAGTCAAACAATTCCATTACAGTTCGTAGAAACATGTCAAACGATGTATAGAATCAATCTTTAGAATGTTTTTAACATAAATCTTCAATAATGTTTCAACCAGAGAATTCCTTTGTCTTTAGAAATGCAGGCGCGCTCTCACGCTCTCACGGGAGCGCGCCTAAATGAGCTCATGGCACTCTGGCAGACCTCTTACTCAATCAGCTCTCATTTTCTCCTCCTTCACAGTAGAAGCCTAAAAAAGGTTCTAAAGACTGTTGAAATCTACTGGAAGCCTTAGGAAGTGCAATCGGACCAAATTTAAACTGTATCTTGGATAGGCAAAGAGTTGAAAAACTACAAACCTCAGATTTCCCACTTCCTGGTTGGAATTCTTCTCAGGTTTTTGCCTGCCATATGAGTTCTGTTATACTCACAGACATCATTCAAACAGTTTTCGAAACTTCAGAGTGTTTTCTATCCAAATCGAATAATATGCATATCTTAGCTTCTGGGCCTTGGTTGCAGGCAGTTTACTCTGGGCACCTTATTCACCCAAGCTACTCAATACTGCCCTCAAGCCATAATAAGTTAATTAAACCCTTTACAATGAAGATCTGTGAAGTTATTTGGATTTTTATGAATTATCTTTGAAAGACAGGGTCCTGAAAAAGGGGACGTTTCTTTTTTTTTGCTGAGTTTATGTGTTGTGTACAGAGATGAGGTAGTTAGCCTAGTGGTAAGAGTGGCAGTTAGCCTAGTGGTTAGAGTGTTGGGCCAGTAACCGAAAGATTGGTGGATCAAAGTTAATCCACTCTTCCAAGGCTGTCATTGTAAATAAGAATTTGTTCTCAACTGACTTGCCTAGTTAAATAAAAAGTTATTCAAAAATCATGTTAAACATTGTTATTGCACAAAGTGAGTCTATGTGACTTGTTAAGCACATTTTACTCCTGAACTATTTAGGCTTGGGGTTGAAAGGGGTTGAATACTTATTGACCCAAGACATTTCAGCTTTTCATTTTTTATTAATTTGAATAGTTTTTTTCTAAAAATATAATTCCATTTTGACTTTATGGGGTATTGTGTGTAGGCAAGTGACAAAAAAAATCTCAATTTAACACAACAGAATGTGGAAAGAGTCAAAGGGTGTGAACACTTTCTGAAGGCACTGTATGTGTTGTAATGTCCCCTGTGTCCAGGGCTGGATAACTGGCTGAATCTGACCCGGGTGGACCCGGATGAGGAGGTGCAGGGGGAGATCCACTTTGGTCTGGAGCTTCTCAGAGATGCCAAAGGTATAGGACTACGATGCCATTTCATAGAGGCCAGGTAAGACACATACTTTATTGGTTAATTGATGCGACTTTAAGCTGTTATGGTCTCTTGTTGAAATGTATAACTGCTTCTTCAATCTCAAAAGATTGGCAAAATGCTCATCCTCTTTGACAGATCATCATACAGTGACTAATGTGTTGTGGATGAATTCACAATATCTGCAATGCTCAGCAATCAATGTTATTGTTGTCGCCTTTATTCTTAAAGTAAATACAAGCCCTAGAGGATATTGTGTTTACCTGCCTGTTGAAGTGTCAGCAGCCACCAAAGCCAAAGAGTTACAGAAAGCAGATTTTGAGGAGGATAAGCTAATTTCATTTAGCAAAAGGAACGTGCCACAGAGACATCCATAAGAAATAAGAGGCAGAGAGGTCCCTGAGAGGGCTTCAGTAAGAGGATGGAGACTGAGCACTGTGAGCATGGCCGCCATCCATCTTGGCTGTTTCTGAAGGCTTTATGCAATCATTGGTAACATTCTCAATACCCTCTGAAGGAGGGCTTCCAACTAGATCTGGCCTTCTCTCAGCACTGCCATACGTTTAAAATTAGGGGGTTCAGTTTATTTATTTTCTACTAAGAAATCCTAACATTTTTCCACTGAAGTCTTCCAGCTAACCTCTGCACAGAGGGTGACAACCAAGAACAATGAGCATAGTGTTCCAGAGAATTGAGATTAGGGGTTGAAGCAACTTTGTTTTCTCTCTTGGAAGCAGAGCACCGCATGGAAAACATAGCATCAAACAGCAGATTTTAGAATGTCTGGTGCTCCTTTGCCTTTGTGTCCTGTAGACAAGCCCCCCCCCCCCCCCCCCCACACACTCACTTTCTCACTACACTTACTATCTCGCTACACTCACTAGCTCACTACACTTACTTCACTGACTGTCTCACCATCTCACTACACTTATTGTCACTACAATTACTATCTCACTCACTACACTCACTATCTCAGTCTCACTAAATATATAATCTCACTACGCTTACTATCTCACTATCCCACTATACTCACTATTTCACTACACTCACTCTCACTACACTCACTATCTCACCACACCAACTTTCTCACTACACTTACTATTTCACTACACGTACTATCTCTTTATCTCACTAGTCATTATCTCACTACACTCTCTCACTAATCTCACTGTCTCACTACACTTACTATCTCACTACACTTTATCTCCCTATCTCAGTCTCAACACATACTTTTTCACTATCTCACTACACTTACGATCTCACCGCACTTTCTATCTTACTACATTTAATATCTCACTACCCTTACTATCTCACTCTCTACAGTTCTCACAATCCTTACTACTTTTCTGACGCTACACTTAATATCTCACTACCACGTTATACTTACTATCTCACTACACTGTCTCTACACAACTCACTACACTTACTATCTCACCACACTTACTATCTCATTATCTCACTACACTTACTATCTCACTATCCTTACTATCTCACTACACTTACTATCTCACTGTCCTTACTATCTCACTGTCTCACTACACTTACTATCTCACTTTCTGACTACATTTACTATCTCACTACACTTACCATCTCACTATTACTACTATACAGCCCCTCAAAGATCTTTCATCTTTAGATTTGGCAGACTAATGTAAAATGTAGGAGAATGATATATGCATATATCACCCCACTCATTTAATAATTCTAGCACCCTGTAAAAGGTCAGGGGTTGCTCATGCACTGATGTGTTTCTGTTTGTTGACCTCTTAGAGACTTGGCACCAAGAGACATTTCTGGAACCTCTGATCCCTTTGCCAGAATCCTCTTCAATAACCACAGTGCAGAGACTTCGGTGAGGAGGGAGATGAGCTGAATAACGTGTACATGTCTGAATGAATCATCAACTTTAGCGGAGACAAAGACTGATTATGTTAAATAGTATATTACATGTTTTTCTTCTGTGTTTGTCTGTCAGATCATTAAAAAGACTCGTTACCCACACTGGGGTGAGACCCTGGAGTTGGAGCTTGAGACAGAGGAGCTGTCTGAGGGAGGGACAGTCACAGTGGAGGTCTGGGACTGGGACATGGTGGGCAAAAATGACTTCCTGGGAAAGGTGAAGTGGTTATGTTCCTAAAGTCCAATCCCTCATACTGTTGTTAATCTGTCAGGACACGGTATACTTATTTCTACTATATAGAATCATTCATACTTTTACAAATACAAATATTTGGTGGTATAATACCTTTTCAGTTTAGTGTATGATGTATTGGTTATCTGTTTTCATGTTCAGGTGGAAATCCCTTTTGCTTGCCTGCACAAGACACCTCTGGTACAGGGTTGGTTTCGTCTGATGCCCCTGGGAAACAATGAGGATGATGCTGGGTAAGGAGTGTGTGGGTGTTAGTGTAGTTGTGTGGATGTGTATCGGTTTGTGTGTGTAAGAGAGAGAGGGAGGGGGTGTTTTTTAATGTATATTTCTTCATCTGAAACGTCGCTTGTGACTTTAAGTATGACTTGAGGACATATTGGTCCCCCTCTAATGCCAGAGGCCACGATTGACGTCAGTTGTTTGTCTGGTGTCCTGTCCGAGATGTATTTTTATTTATGTTTTCTTTACTATTTCCCTTTTCAACGTGCGTGCACACACACGCACAAACGCACACGCACGCACACACACACACACACACACACACACACACACACACACACACACACACACACACACACACACACACACACACACACACACACACACACACACACACACACACACACACACACACAGAGTGGGGGAGTGCTTGTTTGGGAAGGAATGAAAAGGTACTATCAGAAGAGAGGCCTGTCATTCCCAATATGTTAGGGGACAGGAAACTATAAAAAAATAACCATTACAGGGTGGTTGTCGCACATCAAGCCACCAAACCTAATATAGTGTGGGCACATTCCCTTGGTAATGCTCAGCACTACCTGTGCTATAACATTCTTGTGCTAAGCGGACTTCTTGTGAGTATTGTTTAATTAAGAGTGTCATGACTGTAGTGTCTCTGAGGCCTCTTGCTCTCGCTGTCCACAGAGGTAAGCTGGGTGCGCTGCGACTGAAGGTGCGTCTGGTGGAGGACCATATTCTTCCCTCCATGTACTACCAGCCTCTCATTGACCTGCTGGTGCAGTCAGTCATCTCTCCTGCTGAGGTCAACATCACACTGCTGTCACATACACAACCCATTGTTATTAACTAATTCTACAGGATATTTTTCTGATTTGTTGAACAACTAATGTATTACATTTTCCATGCCATTTTTAATGTTACATTTAATCTTTATTTAACTCGGCAAGTTAGTTAAGAACAAATTCTTATTTACAATGATAGCCTACCGGGGAACAGTGAGTTAACTGCATTGTTCAGTGGCAGAACGACAGATGCCATGGTGCGTGATTCCTTTCTATGAAAATATATTTACTTCTTTAGATGTCTTACAATAAACCACATCCTTTCACCACAGAGTTTATACAGTATATAGAGCCTACTGTGCCTCATGGCTGACAGACACATAGCCAGCTTCCTCTCATAAATTAACACCTGGCTAATAGACCCTGACTGTCTCCACCCTCTGACCCACCCCAGGTGGAGGACGGCAGCCCCCTGACCATGTTGGAGGAGGTGACCACAGTGGAGAGCCGGCAGGACGTGGCCATGACCCTGGTCAAGATCTACCTGGGGCGGGGCCTGGTGGTGCCCTTTCTGGACTACCTAAACACCCGCGAGGTCAACCACACCTGTAAGATGTACTGGCTGTCTGGGGAATTTAACATAGGACAGGAAAGTCATATTCCTGAGCATAATGCTTTTCTAGATGCTCTTGTCAAAAATCATGGTTATATGACCACTGAGTCTCTTGGATGTAGTGAAAAAAATCCATGTGTAGCTGTGAACAACCAGACACTGTGTAGGTTAAGGTAATGGGCAGTTTTGGAAGGAGCTTGTGGCTGTGAACAACCAGACAGTGTGTAGGTTAAGGTAGTGTACAGTGTTGGAAGGATCTTGCAGCTGTGAACAACCAGACAGTGTGTAGGTTAAGGTAGTGTACAGTGTTGGAAGGATCTTGCAGCTGTGAACAACCAGACAGTGTGTAGGTTAAGGTAGTGGACAGTGTTGGAAGGAACTTTGAGTGTATATGTGCTAGGCAGATTAAAAAAGAGCCCAGTTGATCACCTGCTCTTGTTCCTGCGTATCCTGCAGAGGCTCTAAGCAATGCTGGTATTTAACTCTGATTTGACGCTCTCTCTCTAATCGCAGCAGTAGCCACGGTCAGTCTGTCTGTGTGGGCGGGCTGTGCAGCATTATATTAATCAGACCTCCAGCAATTATTCATCCTTACAGTTGTTTGACAAATTCTGGGTGTTCATTAATTATGTTCCTGTCTCCACTCGGGTCCCCAGGCTAAGTCATAAGGAGTTTAGTTGTGCTCTTCTTTTTGTTTCACTTTCTGTTAGTGTGGCTTGTGATAACAAGCAAAGTTTCCATAGCAACTCCACACGATCTAAAAATGGAGCTCGCTGATCATAAGATCAAAATAGATATTGGGGAGTAGAAAAATGTGACAGAAAAATATGTAAGAAAAAAAACTAGAAATGAATTTATGCTGAAGTGTGGTGGAACAAACTTTTAACATCCTTTTTAATATCATAAAAGAGCAGGCAGCTCTTCTCTTCTCACAAATGAGCTTCTGGCCTACAACTACACTGATCAAAAATATTTACACAATATGCAACAATTTCAAAGATTTTACTATTGTTACAGTTCATGTAAGAATATCAGACAATTTAAATAAATTCATTAGGCCCTAATCAATGGATTTCACATGACAGGGAATACAGATATTCATCTGTTGGTCACAAATAGCTTAAAAGGGTAGGGGCATGGATCAGAAAACCAGTCAGTATCTGGTGTGACCACCATTTGCCTCATGCAGCACGACACATCTCCTTTGCATAGAGTTGATCATGCTGTTGATTGTGGCCTGTGGAATGCTGTCCCACTCCTCTACAATGGCTGTGTGAAGTATCTGGATATTGGCGGGAACTGGAACACACTGTCGTACACATTGATCCAGAGCATCCCAAACAGGCTCAATGGGTGACATGTCTGGTGAGTATGCAGACCATGGAAGAACTGGGACATATTCAGCTTCCAGGAATTGTGTACAGATCCTTGCGACATGGGGGATGTGCATTACTATGCTGAAACATGAGGTGATGGTGGCGGATGAATGGCACGACAATGGGGCTCAGGATTTGGAATCTCTGTCTATTCAAATTGCCATCGATAAAATGCAATTATGTTCATTGTTCGTAGCTTATGCCTGCCGATACCATACCCCTACCGCCATCATGGGGCGCTCTGTTCACAACGTTGACATCAGCAAACTACCCAACGCCATATATGCTGTCTGCCATCTGCCCAGTACAGTTGAAACCAGGATTAATCCGTGAAGAGCACACTTCTCCTGTGTGCCAGTGGCCATCGAAGGTGAGCATTTCCCCACTGAAGTCAGTTACGACGCCAAACTGCAGTCAGGTCAAGACCCTGGTGAGAACAACAAGCATGCAGATGAGCTGACAGTTTGTGCAGAAATTATTTGGTTGTGCATACCACACTTTCATCAGCAGTCCAGGTGAATGGTCTCAGACAATCCCGCAGGTGAAGAACCGGATGTGGAGTGCCTGGGCTGACGTGGTTACATGTGATCGTAAGCGTTGTGAGGTCGGTTGGACGTACTTCCAAATTCTCTAAAATGATGTTGAAGGCGACTTATGGTAGAGAAATTAACAATCAATTATCTGGCAACAACTCTGCTGGACATTCCTGCAGTCAGCATGCCAATTGCATGCTCCCTCAAAACAGTGGCCTTTTATTGTCCCCTTCACAAGGTACACCTGTGTAATGATCATGCTGTTTATTCAGCTTCTTGATATGCCACACCTGACAGGTGGATGGATTATCTTGGCAAAGGAGAAATGCTCACTAACAAATGTGTAAACAAATGTGTGCACAACATCTGAGAGAAATAAGCTTTTTGTGCTTATGGACATTTTCTGGGATCTTTACATTGCGTTTATATTTTTGTTCAGTATAAAACATTTTGCCCGGCAATAGGTCATATCACTATGACTACATCATTGTTCCTCCCTCCAAGGATAAAGGTAACTTCGGTTGCAAATGGGGTCAATGAAAGTCCTCTTTGAAATTAGATTAGCGCTAGTATTGAAGTAGCCCTAGTTGACCAAGATCAGTATTTGGTTTATTACTCCTCTTGGCCCCATACACAGTGGTTTAGAAATATGATGTCCCTGAAATGTATAGCCTACATTCCTCTACTCTTTAATGTATCTCTCTGACAGTGGATCCAAACACCCTGTTCCGGTCCAACTCTCTAGCTTCTAAGGCCATGGAACAGTTCATGAAGGTGAGTAGGAATTCTAATCATATTGTCTGGGCATGCTCCCTCTGTCAATCCAACGTGTTAGCTGGATTCTCACTTTGCTCTTCCCGGTCTCACAGTAAAGCACTATAGCCTAGTCCTAAAGACATGGGAATGACTTAAATCTAAGAACCATTGTTGTTCTGAATAACTGGCATTAGCTGTGTAAACTGACTGGATATATATAAAATAGCTTTGAATGGATGTTTTCTAAATGTGAGGTATTGTGCACTGGCAGGCTGTGGGGATGCTGTACCTTCATGAGGTCCTGAAGCCCATCATTAACCGCATCTTTGAGGAGAAGAAGTACATTGAGCTGGACCCGTGTAAAATTGACCTGAACAGAACCAGGTAAACAGAAAATACTGGTGTCGAAATACAGGTGTGATGATTGTTTACACCCTCAGAGATACACTAGTTTCCTGGATAACAACCCATAACATCTACAGTATATGAGACTTGCATCATAGCATAATCCCCACCTCCTCCACAGTGTGACTGGAGACGACAACATCAAGACATGAAAAAGGAATATAAAAATGGGGGAAGTTTGTTGCCTGGCAACCAGAGAGAACCCCCTGAGATGCCTATCTCTGACACCCACCCATATCCAGTATATATCATCCCTATATCTGCCCAGACCAGACCTGATCATTTACACAGACTGATCCTACATCTCATTAGACTTAACCTGCTATCTACTGTACCACATTAGTGCTCAAGTTTCCACAGACGTAATAACACTGAGGGATCTATTGAGACATGATATGTATAAGATGGCACCTGATTGACAAGATGGCGCCTGATTGACAAGATGGCGCCGATAGAGATGGCAGCTTCGCTTCTAGTCCTTAGGAAACTATGAAGTATTTTTTTGTATGTGTTATTTACATTTACTTACATTATTAGCCCAGAAAACCTTGTGTTATTACATACAGCTGGGAAGAACGATCGGATATCAGAGACACTGTCCCGGTTGTGTGGAGAGACGGATCAACGCGCAGCGTAATTAAAGTTCCACATATTTATTCAAGCGAAACTTCCAAACCAAAAAAGAAACAAACAACGAACCGTAACATCAGAGGTGCTACATGCACTAACTCAAAACACGATCCCACAAAAACCCAGTGGGAAAATGGCTGCCTAAATATGATCCCCAATCAGAGACAACGCTAAACAGCTGCCTCTGATTGGGAACCATACCAGGCCAACATAGAAATAAAACAACCTAGATTACCCACCCTAGTCACAGTCCGACCTAACCAAAATAGACAATAAAAAGGTTCTCTATGGTCAAGGCGTGACAGAGACGTCAACTTACCAGCACAACCAGCACTACGACCAGGAATACGACATTCCCAAAGCGGATCCTTTGTCTGCACCTCCCCAGGGCATTTGAACTGATTCCAGAGGCTGACCCAAAACGGAGGAGAGGGTGCCAGAGCGGTCTTTTAGTGAGGCTTCGGATGCGAGCACACCACCCACCGCTTCCGAGTATATTACTCGCTGATGTCCAGTCCCTAGTTAACAAAATCTACAAAATCAGAGCAAGAGTTGCTTTCCAAAGACATATCCGGGATTGGAACATACTCTGTTTCACGGAGATATGGCTAGCTGGGGACATGCTGTCGGAGTCTGTACAGCCAACGGGATTTTCAGTGCATCGTGCTGACAGGAACAAACATCTCTCCGGTAAGAAGAAGGGCGGGGTGTATGTTTCATGATTAACGTCTCATGGTGTAATTGTAACAACATACAAGAACTCAAGTCTTTTTGTTCACCTGACGTAGAATCCCTCACAATCAAATGCTGACAGTATTATCTCCCAAGAGAACTCTCCCTCAGTTATCGTCACAGCGTGTATATCCCCCTGAAATTGGATACCAAGACGGCCATCAAGGAACTTCACTGGACTTTATGCAAACTGGAAACCATATATCCTGAGGCTGCATTTTTTGTAGCTGGGGATTTTAGCAAAGCTAATTTGAGAACAAGGATACCTAAATTCTATCTGCATATCGATTGCATTACACGAGCGAGTAACACGCTCGACCGTTGCTACTCTAACTTCTGCGATGCATACAAGGCCCTCCCCCGCCCCTTCTTTGGCAAATCTGACTGTGACTCCATCTTGTTGCTCCCCTCCTATAGGCAGGAAGCGCCCGTGCTTAGGTCTATCCAACGCTGGTCTGACCAATCAGATTCCACGCTCAAGATTGCTTTGATTATGTGGACTGGGATATGTTCCGGGTAGCCTCAGAAAATAACATTGACGTATACTCTGACTCGGTGAGCAAGTTTATAAGGAAGTGTATAGAAGATGTTGTACTTTCCCTAACCAGAAACTTCCCTAACCTTCCCTAATCAGAAACCGTGGATTCATGGCAGCGTTTGTGCAAAACTGAAAGCACGTACCACCGCATTTAATCATGGCAAGGCGACTGGAAATATGGCCCAATACAAACAGTGTAGTTATTCCCTCCATAAGGCAATCAAACAAGCAAAGTGTCAGTATAGAGACAAAGAGTCGCAATTCAACGGCTCAAACACGAGACGTATGTGGCAGGGTCTACAGACAATCACAGATTACAAAAAGAAAACCAGCCCCGTCGTGGACATCGACGTCTTGCTTCCAGACAAATTAAACAACTTCTTTGCGCGCTTTGAGGACAATACAGTGCCACCGATGCGGCCTGCTACCAAAAACTGTGGGCTCTCCTCCATGGCCAACGTGAGTAAAACATTTAAACGTGTTAACCCTTGCATGACTGCCGGCCCAGACGGCATCCCTAGCTGCGTTCTCAGAGCATGCGCAGACCAGCTGGCTGGTGTGTTTACGGACATGTTCAATCCATCCCTATCCCAGTCTGCTGTCCCCACATGCTTAAAGATAGCCACCATTGCTCCTGTTCCCAAGAAAGCTAAGGTAACTTAAATAAATTACTGTCGCCCCGTAGCACTCACTTCTGTCATCTTAAAGTGATTTGAGAGACTAGTCAAGGATCATATCAACTCCACCCTACCTGCCACCCTAGACTTAGTCCAATTTGCTTACCGCCCCCAATCGGTCCACAGACGATGCAATCACCATCACACTGCACACTGCCCTATCCCATCTGGACAAGAGGAATACCTATGTAAGCATGCTGTTCATTGACTACAGCTCAGCATTCAACACTACAGTACCCTCCAAACTCTTCATTAAGCTCGAGACCCTGGGTCTCGACCCCGCCCTGTGCAACTGGGTCCTAGACTTCCTGACGGGCCGTCCCCAGGTGGTGAAAGTAGGAAACAACATCTCCACTCCGCTGATCCTCAACACTGGGGCCCCACAAGGGTGCGTTCTCAGCCCCCTCCTGTATTCCCTGTTCACTCACGACTGTGTGGCCATGCACGCCTCCAACTCAATCATCAAGTTTGCAGACGACACAACAGTGGTAGGCATGATGACCATTACGACGAGACAGCCTACAGGGAGGAGGTGAGGGCCCACGGAGTGTGGTGTCAAGGAAATAACCTCTCACTCAATGTCAGCAATACAAAAGAGATGATCGTGGACTTCAGGAAACATCAAAGGTAGCACTCCTCTAGCCACATTTATGGGACAGCAGTGGAGAAGGTGGAAAGTTTTAAGTTCCTCGATATACATATCACCGACAAACTGAAATGGTCAACGCACACAGACAGTGTTTTGCGAAGAATGCGCAACTTCAGGAGGCTGAAAAAATGTGGCTTGTCACCGAAAACCCTCACTAACTTTTGCAGGTGCACAATTGAGAGCATCCTGTCGGGCTGTATCACCGCCTGGTACAGCAACTGCACCGCCCACAACCGCAGCGCTCTCCAGAGTGTGGTGCGGTCTGCACAACGCATCACCAGGGGAAAACTACCTGCCCTCCAGGACACCTACAACACCCGATGTCACAGGAAGGAAAAAAAGATCAAGGACAATAACCATCCGAGCCACTGCATGTTCACCCAGCTTCCATCCAGAAGGCGAGGTCAGTAGAGGTGCATCAAAGCTGGGACAGAGAGATTGAAAAACAGCTTCTATCTCAAGGACATCAGATTGTTAAACAGCTAACAGCACAGAGAGGCGGCTGCCTTCCTACAGACTGATATCATTGGCCACTTAAAAAAATGGAACACTAGTCCCTTTAATAATGCCATTTTAAGAATGTTTACATATCTCACATTACTCATCTCATATGTATATACTGTATACTGTATCCTTCACTATCTATTCTTACTATCTATTGCATTTTAGCTGCTCTGTCACTGCTCATCCATATATTTTATACTTATATAATCTTATCCCATTCCTTTACAAGATTGTGTGTTTTAGGTTTTGTTGTGGAATTATTAGATATTGCCTGTTAGTTACTGCTGCACTGTCGGATCTAGAAGCACAAGCATTTCGCTACACTCGCAATAACATCTGCTAACCATGTGTATGTGATCAATAACATGTTATTTGATTTGATAGATGTTGATGTATTGATTTGGCCAGTGCACAGACTTCATAATTAGTGACAATGTTCACAGTATGGTTCCCGCAGGCCTTTGTGTTTCAGAGCTCTTTTGAATTGTCAGTATACATTTAAGTTCAATGTAACACTGACCCCTCTCTCTCTGGAGGCGTATCTCATTTAAAGGTGCGGTGTCTGAGGCTGAGGTGAGGGAGAGCAGTGTGGAGATGCTGCAGGGCTATCTGTCTAACATCGTGGAGTCCATCATTGGGTCAGTTACCCAGTGTCCACCTGTCATGAGGGTGGCCTTCAAACAGCTGCACAAGAGGGTGGAGGAGCAGTTCCCTGAGTCAGAAAATGAGGTCTGTTTCAAACCCAGAGGTCAAGGGTCAAATTCAGCTACAAAGGTCACCTAGATGAAGACGTGTTTTCATTGCTGGATAGTGAATAGACATGGGGATGTTGTCAGTGCATTTATTTTATTCATCTCTGTTGCACACCTTCCCTCCTGGCCCTCTCCCCTTAGGATGTGAAGTATCTGGCCATCAGTGGGTTTTTCTTCCTGCGTTTCCTTGCCCCTGCTATCCTCACACCCAAGCTCTTTCACCTGAGGGACCAGCATGCAGATACACGCACCAGCAGGACACTGTTACTACTGGCCAAGGTACTGTGCCCTTGCACGCACACACTCATACGGACACACACACACGCATACGCACACACATGCACAAACAGTTTTTATCCTACAACAGTGCCACACAGTCCCGCACAGTGAAACAGCTGTGGAGAATAGAGTTGCTGTCCGTGGTGCTGAAGTCCTGTTGCTATGGGTCCTCTACAGAGAATGGTCTATTTTTACATCTGTGTGCGGCCAGGCTTGGGTTCAAAGCAGAGCTTCAGAGAGGGGTCCTTCAGAGAGGTTCCCATGCCAGGTGTGGGCAGGACAAAGAGGGCCTCACAGCAAGCCTGCTCACTGGGATGTTTGATGTTACTCAGAGACACATAGAGAGAGAGAGGTGTAGTAGTCTGTTACAGGAACCATAAGCACATCCTGATGATACTGTGCTGCTCATTTAATATCAGAATTGATAACGGCACTCCCTGCCCATTTGACACAGATGGTAAGTTATGGTTACAGTAGAGAGTGGTGGGTGAACATGGCTGTGTTTCTCTATGCGCCAGGCAGTGCAGAGTGTGGGGAACCTGGGTTTGCAGCTGGGCCACGGTAAGGAGCTGTGGATGGAGCCCTTGCATCCCATCATCCTTTATAGCGTGGCCTCTGTTAAAGACTTCCTGGACAAGCTCATCGACATTGATAGCGGTAAGAAGCACCAGCAGGACACTGTTTATTCAGCCTTTATTTAACTAGGCAAGTCAATTAAGAACAAATTCTTATTTACAATGACGGCCTAGGAACAGTGGGTTAACTGCCTTGTTCAGGGGCAGCATGACAGATTTTTACCTTGTCAGCTCGGGGATTTGATTTATCGACATTTCGATTACTGGCCCAATGCTCTAACCACTAGACTACCTGCGTCCCCATAAGACCTGGAGTTTTTCCTCACCATGTCACCTTACCAGGGGGAAACTCTAGGCCCTAGTAGTAATGTATCAGTAGCCTGCTGAAGAGCAAGCAGATAACCGTAGAGATCAGCGATAAGGTAGAGCCACTGGGGGGAGGGGGGGAGCAGAGTTTGGCTGGGCTCCTATCCTGGCAGGCTAACCTGCCAGGTGCCAATATGGCAAGGCCAGTTATTGCTGGTATCAATAGATACAATAAACCCAGTGGTGAAATATTCATAGGCAGCTGGGAGCTGATACTGGGACTAAAATGGAGAGCGGTGGGCTGCGCGTTGAACTGTGGAGCCCTCGCCACCCCTACACACCACACTGTACACATAGCACACCTATGCCCTTTTCTCATCGTCGCTTGTCAGCGAGTCTGTTGTTGTGATCCATCTTATCCCTCTGGAATATCATATTCCAATCTCCATGTCATCTCAGCCACTGGGCTCTCCCTAAAAGGCCACTTTGACATTTAATACACTTGATGTGAATGTGTTATGCAGGAGTGGATTTGTATCGTTCCATCTGTCTGAGGGTGTGCCCGTGTTCATTTTGGCACTCTGTTTTAGATTTAGTCTAGTCTTAGTCATTTTGACTAAAATATCATTAAGTCACATTTTTGTAATTTGAATAATTGTTATTGTTAGTTATTAGTTATTGTTAAAATGACTAAAATAGTCGGCCATTTTATTCAACAAAATGCCCTTTAATTTTAGTCACAACACATTTGCCTCAACCTATAGTGGCAAAAACATACATAGCCTTGTCCTACCAACATGTTTTTTTCTGCATAACTTCCTATTCTCTTCCCAACAGCAGAAATACTGTATGAAATAATTCATAGTAAATAGATATTGCACATTACATACAAAACAAACAGACACAAGCAAGTGCAGAAAAAGAGCTGCACAATCACCAGATGGTTCCGCAAAGTATTGCCGAAGGATTGCACCTTCGTCCGGATGGGTTGCACCTCCGTCATTCAGTCACGTCATTGCCATTGTTATCAAGGTTCCACAGACACTGCAGCCACATTGGTGTCCACAAGTAAAATGGGAGATAATGACTGTTTTGCCCAGTGATGTAGTAGTCACTGAACCTCAAGTCCGAATCAAGTCTCAAGACGCCTGTGCTCCCGAAGTCCCTAAATCCCTAAGTCCAAGTCCCAGTGCTCGAGTCCTGGTCCAAGTGTTCAGGTTTGAGTCACTGGGTTAACATTAAATCTAAATAAAGTTATTTACCCAGTCAGATATAGTGTAGTGGCAAGAGGAATTTAGTCAATCAATTGTTTGCTATCCCTTTTCTTTCTGTGCCTCCAAATGTTTACATATAGGCTACTAGTAATGTTACAGGGCCAGATAAAACCCATGAATAGAGTTATTCCATATTCAACATATTAGAGGCATGTTTGTTCTATATAGAGATACGATATCTGAACGTTCCAAAAGGTTGAGTCCTGCTGAACGTGTCCCAGGTTGGCCATAGCTAGCTAATGAGGTAACATGACTGAACAAGGTGTAGCCTAAACAAATTATTAACAGTCCGGTCCGGAAGTAGCCTCGTTTAGAACAGCCTGCAATGTGCTTAATGGATGTAAAATACGGCTCTCCAATGCACGATAGAAAGAAAAAAATCATAGCGTTGATATTATGGGTCATATCGTTTGAATGGTAAGGGCTAGAATCAAGCCGTTTTCTCTGAGGAAAAGAGGGAGACTTTGCTACGTTGGTTACAGAACCTGGCTATGAAATGCAGTGGGGAAAGTGGGATACTCAAGGGATAGAAAAACATAGACTGTTGTTTTACTATTAAACCCAGTGTGGTTTTTAATTTCTTAAATGTAAAGGGTTGCGTCAATCTAATCTGGTATCGGGATAAAGTGTAATTCAGAGTCATCAATTTTCCTTCAAGTATTTATTTAACTCAAGCAATAAATGGTAAATGCGGATTTCGTATATACGGGCTCTCTGTCACACCTCGCAGGGCAAACAGAGAACTGGACAACACCCTAACGGTATCTTCTTTAATACTTTGACAGAAGTAGTTCCTGCTTCCGAGCTGGCCTGTCAGAGTAGAGACCAAGTGTGGTTTAAACTTACTCAGCCTATCGTTGGCACACAGGCTGGTCCCAGTGTCATGTACTGTCATGTTGTCTTGTCTCTGTCCTTTCCCTTCACCCTGTCTCCCTCTGCTGGTCGTGTTAGGTTACCTTTTCTCCCCCGCTTTCCCCCAGCTGTCCCTTGTCTCCTCTAACTACCCATTCACCCCGTTCCCCACCTGTTCCCTTTTTCCCTCTGATTAGGTCCCTATATCTCTCTCTGTTTCTGCTCCTGTCCTTGTCGGATTCTTGTTTGTTTGTGTCATTCATGCCTGAACCAGACTGCCGTCATGTTTGCTGTAACCTTGTCCTGTCCTGTCGGAATCTGCCGGTCCATCTGAGCCTACCTATGTTTGGTAATTAAAGAAGCTCTGTTTAAGTTGATTCGCTTTTGGGTCCTCATTCACGCACCGTAACAGAAGAATCCGACCAAGAATGGACCCAGCGACTTCGGATCCTCTCCACTCAGCCGTCGAGATCCAGGGAGCGATGCTAGGCAGACACAAGCAGGAATTGTCTGCTGCTCGACATGCCGTTGAGACCCTGGCCACCCAAGTCTCCAACCTCACAGAACAGGTTCACCATCTCCGCCTCGATCCACCGGCCACTTCCAGGGCTTTCGAATCTCCGGAGCCCAGAATCAATAACCCGCCGTGTTACTCTGGGGAGCCCACTGAATGCCGCTCGTTCCTCACCCAGTGTGATATTGTGTTTTCTCTCCAGCCCAACACTTACTCCAGGAGCACTGCTCGTGTCGCCTACGTCATATCTCTCCTTATTGGACGGGCTCGTGAGTGGGGCACGGCAATCTGGGAGGCAAGGGCTGAGTGTACTAACCAGTATCAAGACTTTAAGGAGGAGATGATACGGGTTTTTGATCGATCTGTTTTTGGGGAGGAGGCTTCCAGGGCCCTGTCTTCCCTATGTCAAGGCAATCGATCCATAACAGACTACTCTATTGAGTTTCGCACTCTTGCTGTCTCCAGTGGCTGGAACGAGCCGGCCTTGCTCGCTCGTCTTCTGGAGGGTTTCCGCGCAGAGGTAAAGGATGAGATTCTCTCCCGGGAGGTTCCTTCCAGCGTGGATTCCTTGATTGAACTCGCTATTCGCATTGAGCGACGGGTTGATCTTCGTCACCGAGCTCGTGGAAAGGAGCTCGCGCTCTCCGTCGCCTCCCTCTCCGCATCACTACCATCTTCCTCTGCCGGCTCGGGTGCTGAGCCCATGCAGCTGGGAGGTATCCGCATCTCGACTAAGGAGAGGGAACGGAGAATCACCAACCGCCTCTGTCTCTATTGCGGTTCCGCTGGTCATTTTGTCACTTCATGTCCAGTAAAAGGCCAGAGCTCGTCAGTAAGCGGAGGGCTACTGGTGAGCGCTACTACTCCTGTCTCTCCTTCAAGATCCTGCACTACCTTGTCGGTCCATCTACGCTGGACCGGTTCGTCAGCTTCCTGCAGTGCCTTAATAGACTCTGGGGCGGAGGGCTGTTTTATGGACGAGACCTGGGCTCGGGAACATGACATTCCTCTCAGACAGTTAAAGGAGCCCACGGCCTTGTTCGCCCTGGATGGTAGTCCTCTCCCCAGGATTCAGCGTGAGACGCTACCTTTAACCCTCACTGTTTCTGGTAATCATAGTGAAACCATTTCTTTTTTAATTTTTCGTTCACCTTTTACACCTGTTGTTTTGGGCCATCCCTGGCTAGTTTGTCATAATCCTTCCATTAATTGGTCTAGTAATTCTATCCTCTCCTGGAACGTCTCTTGTCATGTGAAATGTTTAATGTCTGCTATCCCTCCTGTTTCCTCTGTCTCTTCTTCACAGGAGGAGCCTGGTGATTTGACAGGGGTGCCGGAGGAATATCACGATCTGCGCACGGTGTTCAGTCGGTCCAGGGCCACCTCTCTTCCTCCACACCGGTCGTATGATTGTAGTATTGATCTCCTTCCGGGAACCACCCCCCCCCGGGGTAGACTATACTCTCTGTCGGCTCCCGAACGTAAGGCTCTCGAAGATTATTTGTCTGTAGCTCTTGACGCCGGTACCATAGTCCCCTCCTCCTCTCCCGCCGGAGCGGGGTTTTTTTTTGTCAAGAAGAAGGACGGGTCTCTGCGCCCCTGCATAGATTATCGAGGGCTGAATGACATAACAGTGAAGAATCGTTATCCGCTTCCTCTTATGTCTTCAGCCTTCGAGATCCTGCAGGGAGCCAGGTTTTTCACTAAGTTGGACCTTCGTAACGCTTACCATCTCGTGCGCATCAGGGAGGGGGACGAGTGGAAGACGGCGTTTAACACTCCGTTAGGGCACTTTGAATACCGGGTTCTTCCTTTCGGCCTCGCTAACGCTCCAGCTGTCTTTCAGGCATTAGTCAATGATGTCCTGAGAGACATGCTGAACATCTTTGTTTTCGTTTACCTTGACGATATCCTGATTTTTTCACCGTCACTCCAGATTCATGTTCAGCACGTTCGACGTGTCCTCCAGCGCCTTTTAGAGAATTGTCTTTTTGTGAAGGCTGAGAAGTGCACTTTTCATGCCTCCTCCGTCACATTTCTCGGTTCTGTTATTTCCGCTGAAGGCATTAAGATGGATCCCGCTAAGGTCCAAGCTGTCATTGATTGGCCCGTCCCTAAGTCACGCGTCGAGCTGCAGCGCTTTCTCGGCTTCGCGAACTTCTATCGTCGTTTCATCCGTAATTTCGGTCAGGTGGCAGCTCCTCTCACAGCCCTTACTTCTGTCAAGACGTGCTTTAAGTGGTCCGTTTCCGCCCAGGGAGCTTTTGATCTCCTCAAGAATCGTTTTACATCCGCTCCTATCCTTGTTACACCTGACGTCTCTAGACAGTTCGTTGTCGAGGTTGACGCGTCAGAGGTGGGAGTGGGAGCCATCCTTTCTCAGCGCTCCCTCTCTGACGACAAGGTCCACCCATGCGCGTATTTTTCTCATCGCCTGTCGCCGTCGGAACGTAACTATGATGTGGGTAACCGCGAACTGCTCGCCATCCGGTTAGCCCTAGGCGAATGGCGACAGTGGTTGGAGGGGGCGACCGTTCCTTTTGTCGTTTGGACTGACCATAGGAACCTTGAGTACATCCGTTCTGCCAAACGACTTAATGCGCGTCAGGCGCGTTGGGCGCTGTTTTTCGCTCGTTTCGAGTTCGTGATTTCTTATCGTCCGGGCTCTAAGAACACCAAGCCTGATGCTTTGTCTCGTCTCTTCAGTTCTTCAGTAGCCTCCACTGACCCCGAGGGGATTCTCCCTGAGGGGCGTGTTGTCGGGTTGACTGTCTGGGGAATTGAGAGGCAGGTAAAGCAAGCACTCACTCAAACTCCGTCGCCGCGCGCTTGTCCTAGGAACCTTCTTTTCGTTCCCGTTCCTACTCGTCTGGCCGTTCTTCAGTGGGCTCACTCTGCCAAGTTAGCCGGCCACCCTGGCGTTCGGGGTACGCTTGCTTCCATTCGCCAGCGTTTCTGGTGGCCCACCCGGGAGCATGACACGCGTCGTTTCGTGGCTGCTTGTTCGGTCTGCGCGCAGACTAAGTCCGGTAACTCTCCTCCTGCCGGCCGTCTCAGGCCGCTTTCTATTCCCTCTCGACCGTGGTCTCACATCGCCTTAGATTTTGTCACCGGACTGCCTTCGTCAGCGGGGAAGACTGTTATTCTTACGGTTGTCGATAGGTTCTCTAAGGCGGCTCATTTCATTCCCCTTGCTAAGCTTCCTTCTGCTAAAGAGACGGCACAAATCATCATCGAGAATGTTTTCAGAATTCATGGCCTTCCGTCAGACGTCGTTTCGGACAGAGGTCCGCAATTCACGTCTCAATTTTGGAGGGAGTTTTGCCGTTTGATTGGGGCTTCCGTCAGTCTCTCTTCCGGCTTTCACCCCCAGTCTAACGGTCAAGCAGAACGGGCCAATCAGACTATTGGTCGCATCTTACGCAGTCTTTCTTTTCGCAACCCTGCGTCTTGGTCAGAACAGCTCCCCTGGGCAGAATACGCCCACAACTCGCTTCCTTCGTCTGCGACCGGGCTATCTCCTTTTCAGAGTAGCCTCGGGTACCAGCCTCCGTTGTTCTCATCTCAGTTCGCCGAGTCCAGCGTCCCCTCCGCTCAGGCTTTTGTCCAACGTTGCGAGCGCACCTGGAAGAGGGTCAGGTCTGCACTTTGCCGTTATAGGGCGCAGACTGTGAGAGCTGCTAATAAGCGTAGAACGAAGAGCCCTAGATATTGTCGCGGTCAGAGAGTTTGGCTCTCCACTCAGAACCTTCCCCTTAAGACGGCTTCTCGCAAGTTGACCCCGCGGTTCATTGGTCCATTCCGTATCTCTCAGGTCATTAATCCTGTCGCAGTGCGACTTCTTCTTCCGCGATATCTTCGTCGCGTCCACCCGGTCTTCCATGTCTCCTGTGTTAAGCCCGTTCTTCGCGCCCCCGCTCGTCTTCCCCCCCCCCCCCCCCCATCCTTGTCGAGGGCGCACCTATCTACAGGGTCCGTAAAATCTTGGACATGCGTCCTCGGGGCCGTGGTCATCAGTACCTAGTTGACTGGGAGGGGTACGGTCCTGAGGAGAGGAGTTGGGTTCCCTCTCGGGACGTGCTGGACCGTGCGCTGATTGATGATTTCCTCCGTTGCCGCCAGGTTTCCTCCTCGAGTGCGCCAGGAGGCGCTCGGTGAGTGGGGGGGTACTGTCATGTACTGTCATGTTGTCTTGTCTCTGTCCTTTCCCTTCACCCTGTCTCCCTCTGCTGGTCGTGTTAGGTTACCTTTTCTCCCCCGCTTTCCCCCAGCTGTCCCTTGTCTCCTCTAACTACCCATTCACCCCGTTCCCCACCTGTTCCCTTTTTCCCTCTGATTAGGTCCCTATATCTCTCTCTGTTTCTGCTCCTGTCCTTGTCGGATTCTTGTTTGTTTGTGTCATTCATGCCTGAACCAGACTGCCGTCATGTTTGCTGTAACCTTGTCCTGTCCTGTCGGAATCTGCCGGTCCATCTGAGCCTACCTATGTTTGGTAATTAAAGAAGCTCTGTTTAAGTTGATTCGCTTTTGGGTCCTCATTCACGCACCGTAACACCCAGCCTCTTGACGCTCCAATTGATAGATGTAACTGTTGCTGTGTAGAATATCTATGTACTCGTACCCTAGATACCGTTATCACACATCTGGTTCCTATTATTGCTAAGTTTGAGTTCCAACAAAGACAGTCTGTTTTGCTACACCACGTTCTATATGTGTCCCCCACAACTCATGATAACTGCCTATACCCAAGGTTAGCCATAGCCTTTCCGCTAATGTTACTTCTAACACACACAGACACCCTCATGATAGGCCAAGCATATGTTCAACCCTCACTTAAAGCAGCTTTTCCCAACCAGGCAATGGGTAGCTGACTAGAAGGCTGGTGGTGACTAGTTATCTATAGGGAAGCAAGAGAGTCGCCTGCGCGATGTGTATAATCGGAGCAGGAGCAGAGCCTGTCTGCCTGTCTTCCCACACATCGCTTGCTCCTAAGCAGCTGATGTGTGCGGTCCTCCCATTGTTGAACAGAACTGCGCGGCGCATCTGTGCTGCTAATATTCCTTGTGCTTATCACTGAAAAGCTCTCAATTTCTCCAAAGATTATTGTCCAGTCCACTTAGGAGTCTGATTTTAGTCACAGAGATATTTTTTGTCTCGTCTCATTTTAGTCAACTGAAGATTTTTTTTTTTTATAGTTTATTCTGTGTATATTTAGTCAGTAATAGTCTTTGTTCCAAGTGTATTAGTCTATAAATAAACATCTTTGCCAAAATTCGTCATCTATCCCATGTCTTATTCAACTTGTTGTTCTGAAATGTTTATTGCTTGCCTACATTTCATTAGGCAAGAAAATGGCCTTGCCGAACCCTAACCTTTCTAATTTCCTTAATTAACTTTCTGACAAGAATCAAATACTTTCTGTGGCACACATCAGAGTCAAATACTTTCTGTGGCACACATCAGAGTCAAATACTTTCTGTGGCACACATCAGAGTCAAATACTTTCTGTGGCACACATCAGAGTCAAATACTTTCTACAGAACCAACTTCACGTCAGGATAGGCAACCGGAATTAATAATGAATGTGTGTGTGTTATATTAAACATAGAGGAGGGAGTAAAATGTAGGCAAGCATTAAACATTTCAGAACAACTACTAGTCGAATAAGACATGGGAGAGATGACGAATTTTGGCAAAGATATTTATTGATAGACTAATGCATTTGAAACAAATAGCCAACCTGAAAACTGCAGACATTACTGTTGCCTACCCCGCGATCAAACCGCCCAAAAAATAAATAATGAAATGCAGACTAACGTGATCATTGATGGCTGCCTTGAAGGACACAAATAAAAAATGCTATGTGTTACTAAGATCAGTGAAATGTAGGCTAAACTGACAACGGGGTGAAGAGCAGAAATCTCAACTAGCAAGTCGCAGCAATGAAGAATTGAGTGTGTGCGTGTTCACGCAAAGGGGGGATCTGGCACCTGCACCTCAAATGTTCTACTGCGCGAGCTCCTGTTTCACCTAATATAATATTAGCTCAATAGTATTGTGGAGCTCCTGCACCTAAATATGAACAGTACCGGTACCCAACATGAGTACCAGCACCTGTTTCAGTCCAAGCATTTTTATCACTATTTTTGACAAAATGAACACGGGTGTGCTGAACACAAGGGTGACAAGGGAGGCAAGATGACACAAACAATGATGTACAACGAGATAATGCATCATGTGCTGTAATGTAATTCAACAATATGTACACATTAACCATAACTGTACTGCTACAGCTCTACCTTGTGGACATATCGATAAAACGTAGAACTTCTGTTTCTGTGCTCCCCTTTTCACCCATCTTATTTCTCTCTTCCTTTCTCTCACTCTCTTCCCCTCCATCACTGTTCCTGTTCCATATTTTTCTTCCTCTCCTTCCCCTCTCTTTTCTCTTTCTCCCTCTGTCTGTCTGCAGTGTCAGAGGTGCCCCAGAGGGCTGTGTTCCTTCCCTCAGTGACAGTGAAGGAGGGCTATCTCCAGAAGCACAAGGCCGAAAGCCCCCAGCTCCTGTCCCGCTTTTCCTTCAAGAAGCGATACTTCTGGCTGAGCAGTGAGACACTGTCCTATGCCAAGACCCCGGATCCCTGGCAGGTCTGACCATACATACACAATCCTACCCATAACCAGCTCTATTGGCAATTCCTCCATTCTTTTACATCAGATAAAGACAAACAAGAAAACATTAAGTCCTCTGAAAGTAACTCATTATAACAAGGTAACACCATTTCCTCTGGTGATGAATTGGCTCCTGTACCCTTCAAAGGGTGTTTGATCGTCATCCTGCCTCATGAAAAAAAGCCTTTGAATCACTCGTCTGCCTTATTTGTGTTTCTCTCTGTATGAGAACATCATTAGTAGGGAGGCTATTATCATGTGATGCCCAGTCTTTTGATAATGAGCTTCTCTCATTTGCCTAGCCAGTCCAGGACAGGAGTGGGGATTAGGGAGAGAGAATGATAGGGGGTAGAAGGGGAAGGAAGAGAGAGGGGCAGAGAGCGAGCGAGAAAGAGAACGAGAGAGGGGGGGGGGCACGAAAGAGAGGGATAGAAATAGGGGGGGGGGGTCAGAGGAAGAGAGATGTGGAGAAAAGGCCAGTGAAAGAGGGTTCTCTTTGAGCGGACTTCTTCCTTTGTGTGGCTGGAATAAATGCTAGGTTCATTGAAGGCTGTGGATATTCATACTAACATTGCAAATCCAACTGTGGACCATATCCCCTCCCACTGTGCTCTAGCCTGAGTGAGGCAGGCTTCCCATGGAAGCGGCTGATTTATACCTGTACGTTAAAGCAGCCTTTCTGACATTTTTCTCCTGCCCTGCTTTCTCCCACTTTCTTCTCCATCTCTCCACCACTCTTTTCTCTTCAGTCCTTTTTCTTTGTGAAATGGTCTTGAATTGCTTAATGCTCAATAAAAAGTAGAGGAAGGATGAAAGCAGACATACTCTATCTACTGTACCCATAAGGGTGGCACTTGAAGCCGGGCCTAAACTCCCCTGAGGAATAGCTGATAACTGAATGATTCCTTTGATGTGTATTTGCCTGCATCAGAAAATTGCCTACAAAGAGTAATACAGGAGTGCAACATCACAGACAAACTGAATTGGTCCACTCACACAGACAGCATCGTGAAGAAGGCGCAGCAGCGCCTCTTCAACCTCAGGAGGCTGAAGAAATTCGGCTTGTCACCAAAAGCACTCACAAACTTCTACAGATGCACAATCGAGAGCATCCTGGCGGGCTGTATCACCGCCTGGTATGGCAACTGCACCGCCCTCAACCGTAAGGCTCTCCAGAGGGTAGTGAGGTCTGCACAACGCATCACCGGGGGCAAACTACCTGCCCTCCAGGACACCTACACCACCCGATGTCACAGGAAGGCCATAAAGATCATCAAGGACATCAACCACCCGAGCCACTGCCTGTTCACCCCGCTATCATCCAGAAGGCGAGGTCAGTACAGGTGCATCAAAGCTGGGACCGAGAGACTGAAAAACAGCTTATATCTCAAGGCCATCAGACTGTTAAACAGCCACCACTAACACTGAGTGGCTGCTGCCAACACACTGACACTGACTCAACTCCAGCCACTTTAATAATGGGAATTGATGGGAAATGATGTAAATATATCACTAGCCACTTTAAACAATGCTACCTTATATAATGTTACTTACCCTACATTATTCATCTCATATGCATACGTATATACTGTACTCTATATCATCGACTGTATCCTTATGTAATACATGTATCACTAGCCACTTTAAACTATGCCACTTTGTTTACATACTCATCTCATTTGTACATACTGTACTCGATACCATCTACTGTATCTTGCCTATGCTGCTCTGTACCATCACTCATTCATATATCCTTATGTACATATTCTTTATCCCCTTACACTGTGTACAAGACAGTAGTTTTGGAATTGTTAGTTAGATTACTTGTTATTACTGCATTGTCGGAACTAGAAGCACAAGCATTTCGCTACACTCGCATTAACATCTGCTAACCATGTGTATGTGACAAATAAAATTTGATTTGATTTGATTTGGAGCTGTGTGCTTTAGAGTTAGACCGATTATGATTTTTCGACACAGATTATTGGAGGACCAAAAAAGCCGATACCGATTAATCAGCCAATTTCTTTTCTTTTTTTGTAATAATGACAATTACAACAATACTGAATGAACACTTATAACTTAATATAATACTTCAATAAAATCAATTTAGCCTCAAATAAATAATGAAACATGTTCAATTTGGTTTAAATAATGCAAAAGCAAAGTGTTGGAGAAGGAAGTAAAAGTGCAATTTGTTGCCATGTAAGAAAGCTAACGTTTAAGTTCCTTGCTCAGAACATGAGAACATATGAAAGCTGGTGGTTCCTTTTAACATGAGTCTTCAATATTCCCAGGTAAGAAGTTTTAGGTTGTAGTTATTATAGGAATTATAGGACCATTTCTCTCTATACAATTTGTATTTCATATACCTTTGACTATTGGATGTTCTTATAGGCACTTAAGTATTGCCAGTGTAACAGTATAGCTTCCATCCCTCTCCTTGCCGCTACCTGGGCTCGAACCAGGAACACATTGACAAGAGCCACCCTCGAAGCAGCGTTACCCATGCAGAGCAAGGGAAACAACTACTCCAAGTCTCAGAGGGTGTGACGTTTGAAACGCTATTAGCGCACTCCCTGCTAACTAGCTAGCCATTTCACATCGGTTACACCAGCCTAATCTCGGGAGTTGATAGGCTTGAAGTCATAAACAGCGCAATGCTTGAAGCATTGCGAAGAGCTGCTGGCAAAACGCACAAAAGTGCTGTTTGAAGGAATGCTTACCGGCCTGCTGGTGTCTACCATCGCTCAGTCAGACTGCTCTATCAAATCATAGACTTAGTTATAACATGATAACACACAGAAATACGAGCCTGCTGGTGCCTACCATCGCTCAGTCAGACTGCTCTATCAAATCATAGACTTAGTTATAACATAATAACACACAGAAATACGAGCCTGCTGGTGCCTACCATCGCTCAGTCAGACTGCTCTATCAAATCATAGACTTAATTATTACATAATAACACACAGAAATACGAGCCTGCTGGTGCCTACCATCGCTCAGTCAGACTGCTCTATCAAATCATAGACTTAGTTATAACATAATAACACACAGGTCATTAACATGGTCGAATCCGGAAACTATAATTTCGAAAACAAGTTTATTATTTCAGTGAAATACGGAACCGTTCCGTATTTTATCTAACGGGTGGCATCCATAAGTCTAAATATTGCTGTTACATTGCACAACCTTCAATGTTATGTCATAATTCAAAAATTCTGGCAAATTAGTTCGCAAAGAGCCAGGTGGCCCAAACTGTTGCATATACCCTGACTCTGTATGCAATAAACGCAAGAGAAGTGACACAATTTCACCTGGTCAATATTGCCTGCTAACCTTGATTTCTTTTAGCTAAATATGCAGGTTTAAAAATATTTACTTCTGTGTATTGATTTTAAGAAAGGCATTGATGTTTATGGTTAGGTACACGTTGGAGCAACGACAGCCCTTTTTCACGAATGCGCACCGCATCAATTATATGCAACATAGGACACGCTAGATAAACTAGTAATATCATCAACCATGTAACTAGTGATTATGATTGATTGTTTTTTATAAGATAAGTTTAATGCTAGCTAGCAACTTACCTTGGCTTCTTACTGCATTCGCGTAACAGGCAGGCTCCTCGTGAGGCAGGTGGTTAGAGCGTTGGACTAGTTAACCGTAAGGTTGCAAGATTGAATCCCTTAGCTGACAGGGTAAAAATCTGTCATTCTGCCCCTGAACAAGGCAGTTAACCCACCGTTCCTAGGCCGTCATTGAAAATAAGAATGTGTTCTTAACTGACTTGCCTAGTTAAATAAAGGTGTAAAAAAATCTGTATATTTTTTTAATCGGCAAAATCGGCCTCCATAAATAACGATTTCCAATTGTTCTGAAAACTTGAAATCGGCCCTAATTAATCGGCCATTCCGATTAATTGGTCGACCTCTAGTGTGCATACTGATACTGTGTTATCTGTGCATCCTGCAGGTGCGCTCCTCCATCCCCATCCAGTGTGTGTGTGCTGTGGAGAGAGTGGATGAGAATGCCTTCCAACAGCAGCATGTGTTGCAGGTCGTCACCCAGGACAACGATGGACAGATGCACACCATCTATACCCAGTGCAAGGTATTGACAGACCTCCAGTCACTGACCACACTATTACTGACCACAGCACTACTGACCCTTGACTGGGTTGACTTTGTGGTGCTTTCTTTTCATCACTGTTCTCTGTGGTTTGTGCGTATGCTGGGACTGACCTGAGTGTTGTGTCTCTCTGTCTGTGTCTGCAGAATGTGAATGAGTTGAACCAGTGGCTGTCAGCCATCAGGAAGGCCAGTATCTACAACAGGCGCATGCTGCCCTCCTTCCACCCAGGGGTGTACCGAAGTGGCAAGTGGACCTGCTGCCTACAGGCTGATCGCGCAAGTAATTAAAACATTGACTTATGTAGGAATCTTTGTTGAAGTACCACACTTAACATGTTAGTGCTTCCTTAACACTTCATAATTATCTTTTTATCTCACATTTATGTGCACTATTAACACCAGCACATATTTATTTGCTCACTGAGACTTAGAATCTCACAGACAGATTACCATACCCTTGTCTGTACATTATGCCTTGAATCTATTCTTCCGAGCCCAGAAATCTTCTACTTTTACTCTCTGTTCTGAACGCACTAGACGACCAGTTCTTATAGTCTCTACCGTACTCTTATCCTACTCCTCCTCTGTTCCTCTGGTGATGTAGAGGTTAACCCTGCAGCCCCCAGCACCACTCCCATTCCCCAGGCGCTCTCATTTGTTGACTTCTGTAACCGTAAAAGCCTTGGTTTCAGGCATGTTAACATTAGAAGCCTCCTCCCTAAGTTTGTTTTATTCACTGCTTTAGCACACTCCACCAACCCTGATTTCCTAGTCATGTCTGAATCCTGGCTTAGGAAGGCCACCAAAAATCCTGAAATTTCCATCCCTAACTATAACATCTTCCGACAAGATAGAACTGCCAAACGGGGCGGAGTTGCAATCTACTGCAGAGATAGCCTGCAGAGTTCTGTCATGCTATCCGGGTCTGTGCCCAAACAGTTTTGTCTTCTACTTTTAAAATCCACCTTTCCAGAAACAAGTCTCTCACCATTGCCACTTGTTATAGACCCCCTTCAGCCCCCAGCTGTGCCCTGGACACCATATGTGTTTTAATTGCCCCCGGTCTATCTTCAGAGTTCGTACTGTTAGGTGACCTAAACTGGGATATGCTTAACACCCCGGCCATCCTACAATCTAAACTAGATGCCCCCAATCTCACACAAATTATTAAGGAACCTACCAGGTACAACCCTAAATCCGTAACCATGGGCACCCTCTTAGATATCATCCTGACCAACTTGTCCTCTAAATACAACTCTGCTGTCTTCAACCAGGATCTCAGCGATCACTGCCTCATTGCCTGCATGTGTAATGGGTCCGCGGTCAAACGACTACCCCTCATCACTGTCAAATGCTCCCTAAAACACTTCAGCAAGCAGGCCTTTCTAATCGACCTGGCCCGGGTATCCTGGAAGGATATTGACCTCATCCCATCAGTAGAGGACATCAGTAGAGGATGCCTGGTTGCTCTTTAAAAGTGCTTTCCTCACCATCTTAAATAAGCATGCCCCATTCAAAAAATGGAGAACTAAGAACATATATAGCCCTTGGTTCACCTCAGACTTGACTGCCTTTGACCAGCACAAAAACATCCTGTGGCATTCTGCATTAGCATTGAATAGCCCCCGCGATATGCAACTTTTCAGGGAAGTCAGGAACCAATATACAGTGCCTTGCGAAAGTATTCGGCCCCCTTGATCTTTGCGACCTTTTGCCACATTTCAGGCTTCAAACATAAAGATATAAAACTGTATTTTTTTGTGAAGAATCAACAACAAGTGGGACACAATCATGAAGTGGAACGACATTTATTGGATATTTCAAACTTTTTTAACAAATCAAAAACTGAAAAATTGGGCGTGCAAAATTATTCAGCCCCTTTACTTTCAGTGCAGCAAACTCTCTCCAGAAGTTCAGTGAGGATCTCTGAATGATCCAATGTTGACCTAAATGACTAATGATGATAAATACAATCCACCTGTGTGTAATCAAGTCTCCGTATAAATGCACCTGCACTGTGATAGACTCAGAGGTCCGTTAAAAGCGCAGAGAGCATCATGAAGAACAAGGAACACACCAGGCAGGTCCGATATACTGTTGTGAAGAAGTTTAAAGCCGGATTTGGATACAAAAATATTTCCCAAGCTTTAAACATCCCAAGGAGCACTGTGCAAGCGATAATATTGAAATGGAAGGAGTATCAGACCACTGCAAATCTACCAAGACCTGGCCGTCCCTCTAAACTTTCAGCTCATACAAGGAGAAGACTGATCAGAGATGCAGCCAAGAGGCCCATGATCACTCTGGATGAACTGCAGAGATCTACAGCTGAGGTGGGAGACTCTGTCCATAGGACAACAATCAGTCGTATATTGCACAAATCTGGTCTTTATGGAAGAGTGGCAAGAAGAAAGCCATTTCTTAAAGATATCCATAAAAAGTGTCGTTTAAAGTTTGCCACAAGCCACCTCGGAGACACACCAAACATGTGGAAGAAGGTGCTCTGGTCAGATGAAACAAAAATTGAACTTTTTTGGCAACAATGCAAAACGTTATGTTTGGCGTAAAAGCAACACAGCTCATCACACTGAACACACCATCCCCACTGTCAAACATGGTGGTGGCAGCATCATGGTTTGGGCCTGCTTTTCTTCAGCAGGGACAGGGAAGATGGTTAAAATTGATGGGAAGATGGATGGAGCCAAATACAGGACCATTCTGGAAGAAAACCTGATGGAGTCTGCAAAAGACCTGAGACTGGGACGGAGATTTGTCTTCCAACAAGACAATGATCCAAAACATAAAGCAAAATCTACAATGGAATGGTTCAAAAATAAACATATCCAGGTGTTAGAATGGCCAAGTCAAAGTCCAGACCTGAATCCAATCGAGAATCTGTGGAAAGAACTGAAAACTGCTGTTCACAAATGCTCTCCATCCAACCTCACTGAGCTCGAGCTGTTTTGCAATGAGGAATGGGAAAAAATGTCAGTCTCTCGATGTGCAAAACTGATAGAGACATACCCCAAGCGACTTACAGCTGTAATCGCAGCAAAAGGTGGCGCTACAAAGTATTAACTTAAGGGGACTGATTAATTTTGCACGCCCAATATTTCAGTTTTTGATTTGTTAAAAAAGTTTGAAATATCCAATAAATGTCGTTCCACTTCATGATTGTGTCCCACTTGTCAAATTCTTCGCAAAAAAATACAGTTTTATATCTTTATGTTTGAAGCCTGAAATGTGGCAAAAGGTCGCAAAGTTCAAGGGGGCCGAATACTTTCGCAAGGCACTGTACTCAGTCAGCTAAGGCTAGCTTTTTCAAACAGAAATTTGCATCCTGTAGCACTAATTCCCAAAAGTTTTGGGACACTGTAAAGTCCATGGAGAATATGAGCACCTCCTGTCACCACCGATAGGATGCACTGTCACCACCGATAAATGTACAATAATCAATCATGTCATTGAGCATTTTTCTTCGGCTGGCCATGCTTTCCACCTGGCTTCCCCTACCCCGGCCAACAGCTCAGCACCCCCTGCAGCAATTGCCCAAGAACCCCCCCCCCGCTTCTCCTTCACCCAAATCCAGACAGCTGATATTCTGAAAGAATCAGCTAGCGTAGACAATATGGACCCTCTCTTTCTAAAATTATCCCCTGGAATTGTTGCAACCCCAATTACTAGCCCGTTCAACCTCTTTTTCGTATCGTCTGAGATCCCCAAAGATCAGAAAGATGCCGCGGTAATCCCCATCTTCAAAGGGGGTGACACTCTAGAACCAAACTGTTATAGACCAATATCCATCCTGCCCTGCCTTTCTAAAATCTTTGAAAGCCAAGTTAATAAACAGATCACCAACCATTTAGAATCCCACCGTACCATCTCCACTATCCAATCTGGTTTCTGAGCTGGTCATGGGTGCACCTCAGCCACGCTCAAGGTCCTAAACGATATCATAACCGGCATTGATAAAAGACAGTACTGTGCAGCCGTTTTCATCGACCTGGCCAAGGCTTTCGACTCTTGTCAATCACCGCATTCTTATCGGCAGACTCAATATCCTTGGTTTCTCAAATGACTGCCTCGCCTGGTTCATCAACTACTTCTCAGATAGAGTTCAGTGTGTCAAATCGGAGGGCCTGTTGTCCGGACCTCTGGAAGTCTCTGTGGGGGTGCCACAGGGTTCAATTCTCGGGCCGATACTTTTCTCTGTATATATCAATAATGTCGCTCTTGCTGCTGGTGATTGTCTGATCCACCTCTACGCAGACGACACCATTCTGTTTACATCTGGCCCTTCTTTGGACACTGTGTTAACAAACCTCCAAACGATCCATATGCCATACAACACTCCTTTCGTGGCTTCCAACTGCTTTTAAATGCTCGTAAAACTAAATGCATATTCTTCAACCAATTGTTGCCCGCAGCCGCCCGCCCAACTAGCATCACTACTCTGGACGGTTCTGACTTAGAATATGTGAACAACTACAAATACCTAGGTGTCTGGTTAGATGGTAAACTCTCCTTCCAGACTCACATTAAGCATTCCAATCCAAAATTAAATCTAGAATCGGCTTTCTATTTCGCAACAAAGCCTCCTTCACTCATGCTTCCAAACATACCCTCGTAAAACTGACTATCTTACTGATCCTTGACTTCGGCGATGTCATTTACAAAATAGCCTTCAACACTCTACTCAGCAAACTGGACGCAGTCTATCACAGTTCCATCAGTTTTGTCACCAAAGCCCCATATACTACCCACCACTGTGACCTGTACGCTGTCGTTGGCTGGCCCTCACTACATATTCATCGCCAAACCCACTGGCACCAGGTCATCTATAAGTCTTTGCTAGGTAAAGCCCCGCCTTATCTCAGCTCACTGGTCACCATAGCAGCACCCACCCATAGGACGCGCTCCAGCAGGTATATTTCACTGGTCATCCTCAAAGCCAACACTTCCTTTCCTTCCAGTTCTCTGCTGTCAATGACTTGAATGAATTGCAAAAATCACTGAAGCTGGAGAGTCTTATATCTCCCTCTCTAACTTTAAGCATCAGCTGTCAGAGCAGCTTACCGATCACTGTACCTGTACACAGCCAATTTGTAAATAGCACACCGAACTATCTCATTCCCATATTGTTACTTATCCTCTTGCTCTTTTGCACCCTCTACTTGAACATCATCATCTGCACATCTATCACTCCAGTGTTAATGCTAAATTGTAATTATTTCACCTCCATGGCCTATTTATTGCCTTACCTGCCTACTATTCTAAATTTGCACACACTGTACATATATTCTTCTGTTGTGTTATTGACTGTACGTTTGTTTATGTGTAACTCTGTGTTGTTGTTTTTGTCACACTGCTTTGCTTTATCTTGGCCAGGTCGCAGTTGTAAATGAGAACTTGTTCTCAACTGATCTACCTGGTTAAATAAAGGTGAAACATTTTATATATGAAATTAGAAAAGTGAATACACTGTATGGCCCTTCTCTTTTGTTCAGCTTCAGGTTGCAGTCGCACTCACTCTGCAGTGACTCTGGGCGACTGGAGTGACCCATTAGATCCAGACGCAGAGACCCAGACCATCTACAAACAGCTTCTTCAGGGAAGAGACAAGCTCAGGTCAGTGGAATACACTTTGACATGAGACATTTGGAGGCTATGATAAACCTTCTCAGACAGACAGACAGACAGACAGACAGACAGACAGACAGACAGACAGACAGACAGACAGGGTGCAGTTCATTTACTTGTCATAAGGGGTCTACATTGTAACACTAGGACTACTCTTATTCATTAGAATATAGCCTGTCACTCAGGAACACATCAGTGTGGATTATGTTCTGCCTCTCTCACACAATGCTTTCATACTTTGTTAAACATGTTGATCAGTGTGTTAATGTGAGTGTGCTGTGCTGTGCCCTGTGCTGTCCTGTGCTGTGTGCTAACAGGAAACAGTATGTGGAGGTGGAGGCTGAGATGACCACAGAGGAAGAGAATAGAGTGAACTCTGGGCTGCTCCCTGGTGAGAGACTGTCAAAGCAGTGCCTTTTTAATATGCAGTTCGATCAGTTTTAACACCTTAGCTGTCAGAGAGGTTGGTTCCCTAGACATTTGTACTGTCATTTAAAGCATTCACGTTGCTTCAAATCTCTCTCTCTCCCCCAGATGGAGCAGACTGTAGCGTGGAGCTCCTGAAGCACAGGCAAGCTGCAGCGGTTCGGCTACTTGGAGTGGTTCTGGATCTGGAGCAGGCCCATGCCACCTTCCAGCGGCAGGAAAGAGTGGAGGCTGGTAGCCTCATCCTGACCCCCTAGATTGGGCCTTCCCTGGGGCCTGAGCCCGGGTCTGAAGGGGAGAGCAGCGTCCTGTATCAGACTCAATGGAGTAGGAAAACTAAGCGACCACAGAAGGAAGGCAGCCTCTCCCTGCTCCCTGTCATGTTGTCTGTTACATGTGATGTCTAGAGGAACTCTCTTCTCATCCAGATCACTTCTTCATAAGCCAGAATGAAGAGGATACCCATTCTGTAACATCCTTTTCCTGGGATGTTTGATATCACACACACTGGTTTTCAGCTGTGGCGGAGAAGTTATCTAGTGAAATAACTGATTGCCACAGGTCTTGCATTCAGATGAACTGCCACATAAACTTCTGCTACTCTCCCAAAGCTTGGGTTCTTATTGATTGAGCAGGAAACAAACTGTTATGTGGAACTGAGCTGAAGCAGGGGCACGCATGGAGTGTGTCATTCCGTGGTACTGCATTATTGTATGGCTATCAAGGAATGCAGTGCATGCCCTGCATCCAGCGTCTGTTAAATGTGAATAATTTTGTTTATATTCAAATCATTATATGGGTCGTTCCAGCAATTCGGTGCCTTTTAAGAAGTGTAACTTGGTAAAAAAAAAAAAAAAACTTTGGATTTCACCTCATTTTAGCATTCTGTCATAAAGAGCACACGTTTTCCCATCTCAAGAGGTTCAATTAAAACAATTACTATAGTAAGTGCCTTTTAAATGTCAAATAAAGTAACAGGGTTGCGAATTTCATCTTAAAATCAGCCATAAATCCCCTTTTGACAGGGGGAATGGAACAGGGAGTGGCAATTGAATGCAGGCTTCCCATTTGTATGTATTTGTTGTTACAACATTTCTAGCCTATCTATGGGTAACACTAATAAATAATCATCTTCAGAAATGACATTTTCAGAGCAACAATAACTAGGGCTTTACAATGATGGTGAATATGTGGAGAAATGTTGGGGTTAAGTGGGTAAAAAACTTCCTCGAAGTCACAGAGGGTGCACGGAGGGACCTCCATAGAAGTCACAGAGGGTGCACGGAGGGACCTCCATAGGATTTACAGAGGGTGCACGGAGGGACCTCCATAGAAGTCACAGAGGGTGCACGGAGGGACCTCCATAGAAGTCACAGAGGGTGCACGGAGGGACCTCCATAGAAGTCACAGAGGGTGCACGGAGGGACCTCCATAGAAGTCACAGAGGGTGCACGGAGGGACCTCCATAGAAGTCACAGAGGGTGCACGGAGGGACCTCCATAGAAGTCACACAGGGTGCACGGAGGGACCTCCATAGAAGTCACAGAGGGTGCACGGAGGGACCTCCATAGAAGTCACAGAGGGTGCACGGAGGGACATGCCAAAGTGCTGAATTTTGGCACTTTAGCAAGTATTTATTCATATAAAACAAATAGGATTTATTGAATTATCCATGTGGTCTATATTAAATGGTACTTCATTTAATATAATAGGCTTTTAAATTCAATATTGGTGCACAATTTCTAATTAGAATATCAAGGGGATCCAAAAGGCACTGTTTTCATGTAACGACCCATACCTTGGAGGACGATTATGCAATCTACTCTAGTTTTAGATGGATCTACCTGAATGTATGCTATTTTGATATTGCTTTTATTTATGGGTTTTTTACTCTCTAATTTATATATTTCAATTGATAACATCCACAATGTTGTAGTAAGATTGTGCTGGTGTTCATATTAATGAGGGTAATGCCCTGTGAGATTTCTAAGTAAGTGGTTTTTATTAATACAATGACACACACGCCATAATTGCTTGAACAGTCACTTGTTTGCTATTAGTATATTGTTTTCACTGTTGCCATAGTGAAGCTTGTGTTTGGTGCTGTTGCTCCGTGGATTTATGGGAAGTAACTCAAACTCAAATTTGTGGCTTTGATATGAAAAACATATTTTACATGGTCCACAGTTGATTAGTTAATTGGTAAAAACATGTATTTGAAGCAGTACTACTGACAATATTAAACAGTAGATCAAGTGGCATGTTTACTGTTCTCAGGTCATTGTATTTGAAGTCATTTTAAGACAGCTGATTTTGAGTGATGTGTCATACAGTAACTGTCATTCTTTTGTAATTAATGGAATTGAACATGTGTAGATCATTTCTGTTCTACTCTAGTTAGGGTCCCATCACCCTCTGTAGAGAGCTAATGATGTCGACTCAGCCGTTTGAGCATATCCTGTCTTAGCCATACCTTATATTTTGTATACATGTATGTATTTCCTACAATTTTGACCAAATTCAGTTTGCTGGTTTTGAGCTAAGCTCAGAGGAGTAGAGATGTGTGTTCTTGCACATTGCTGAGTTGTCAAACTCCAAGTGTGTGAGTTGAGTTGCGTGGAATGGAGTGCACCATTGAAAATGTGTGGGAGATGTTTCAAATGCTAAACTGCATTTGTTGCCATGGTAAGTTGTGTACTGTCTTTAATTTAGTAGTACTTTCTTTAAATTAGTGACAAGGAAGTTTTTTTTGTTTTTTTGATCAGTCTTGTCGATTCAAGAAAGAAAAGCCAAGCGTATTGGATTGTTACAATTACACTGTTATCAAATTATATGTTACTGATATCCGAGTAGATTATTGACCTATTATTGTAATCTGTTTAGTAAATTGTATTTAACTTGGCTGGCTATCTTTAGAAGGTTATTATAGACCACTGTTGAATTCCGCTGAATTTCATTAAGCAGCCTCTCAAGTTCAAATCCAGACAAATATTGATTGTTGCTCGTTGACTTGTTATTTGCTGAATGAGGGCTGCAAATTTAGAAAATGAGCTTACATTTTATATTGCTGACACAAAATGATTGCATGCACAAGGCGGATGGTTACAGATTGGTGGTGACATCAGCTGTATTACTGTGAACTGTATTGGAAATATTGAGTCAAATGTAATGTTACCGCTACGACTTAGTTTGAATCTGTGTTCATGCATACACTGAAAAACCTTTTGAATTTACAATCAGTCGTGTTTTTATAAGAGGTTTTGGAGGGTCTGGAGATACTCAGTGCTTGACTTGGACTGAAATAGGTGCCGGTACTCATTTTGGGTGCCAGTACTGTTTATATTTAGGTGCAGAGCTCCACAATACTTTTTAGCTAATATTCTATGGACCTGATTCCGATTTAGGAAATTACGCCTTTCCTTCACACACACTTCTCAGTAGTTGGTATTCAGGCTTACGTTTTGATGATGCTTTGCAGGCACTGTTCCCTTGTTCACGCTGAATAAATGTAATTCACCTGCTGAAAATCTTCCCAGCAGATTAGTTTTAATTCAATAGGGTTTTCTGTAAATGTATCTTAAGCCATCCCTTTAAATATGGTGTACCTCTTAGATAGAATTTTGTCGACAGACTCAAAAGAATACTGTATACGCTTATTCGTCTCCGTTTCAGCACCAATTGGGATATATAAAAAATCCTCTGATATTATTTAGGGTTAGGAAAGTACTTATGAATCATAAGAAAAACAGGTTTGGAAAAACTTTACAGAGAAAGAAAGAAAACTGTGGTTTGATTCATTCTGATAATTCCCACATTGTTCTTTAACCCATGGTAATGTTGGAAGATTAGTGTACATATAATTATAATAGGGAGAATGGTGTACAAAAGTAGGCTATAGTAGACTATACCCTGCACTAACCATGGAACTGTGTGATGACGCAGTCAAGTATTGCACCATGAATCGGGTTCAGACTGTTACAACTTGGTCTGCGCTCCCCTCTCCATAACGATTGAATTAGCCTCAGTGCAACCCGTCATTCAGGGCAGGCCCACCTGTTTTGAGCCCTACCTGTTTAGCAAAAAATGACAGCTTGATGACAGGTTTTCACACTCTTGGCATTCTCTCAACCAGATTCACCTTGAATTCTTTTCCAACAGTCTTGAAGGTGTTCCCACATATGATGAGCACTTGTTGGCTGCTTTTCCTTCACATTGTTGTCCAACTCGTCCCATCTCAATTAGGATGAGGTCGGGTGATTGTGGAGGCCAGGTCATCTGATGCAGCACTCCATCACTCTCCTTCTTGATCAAATAGCCCTTACACAGCCTGGAGGTGTGTTGGGTCATTGTCCTGTTGAAAAACAATGATAGTCCCACTAAGCGCAAACCAGATGGGATGTGTATCGCTGCAGAATGATGTGGTAGCCATGCTGTTTAAGTGTTAAGTGTGCCTTGAATTCTAAATAAATCACTGACAGTGTCACCAGCAAAGCACCCCCACACTATCACACCTCCTCCTCCATGCTTCATGGTAGGAACCACACGTGCGGAGATAATCCGTTCGCCTACTCTGCGTCTCACAAAGACAAGGCGGTTGGAACCAAAAATCTCAAATTTGGATTTATCAGACCAAAGGACAGATTTCCACCGATCTAATTTCCAAAGCTTATGTTTCTTTGCCCAAACAAGTCTCTTCTTATTATTGGTGTTCCACTAATGTGGCTTCTTTGCAGCAATTCTTTGCAGCAATTCAACCATGAAGGCTTGATTCACGCAGCCTCCTCTGAACAGTTAATGTTGAGATGTCTGTTACTTGAACTCTGTGAAGCATTTATTTGGGCTGCAATTTCTAAGGCTGATAACACTAATGAACTTATCCTCTGCAGCAAAGGTAAGGAAATTTTCCGGATTGACTGACCTTAATGTCCAAAAGTAAGGATGGACTGTCATTTCTCTTTGCTTATTTGAGCTGTTCTTGCCATAATATGAACTTGGTCTTTTACAAAATAGGGCTATCTTCTGTATACCACCCCTACCTTGCCACAACACAACTGATTGGCTCAAAAGCATTAAGAAGGAAATACATGTCACATATTACCTTTTAACTTCTCTAGGATAGGGGGCAGCATTCGGAATTTTGGATGAAATGCATGCCCAAATTCAACTGCCTGCTACTCATCCCCAGAAGATAAGATATGCATAGTATTAGTAGATCTGGATAGGAAACACTAAAACTGTAAACACTGAAACCCAGAGGACAAACCATTCAGATTTTGTTTTTTGAGGTCACTCATTTCAATGGGTTTTCATTGGGAATCCAGATTTCTAAGGGACCTTCTTGCAGTTCCTATCGCTTCCACTGGATGTCAACAGTCTTTATAAATTGGTTGAGGTTTTTCCTTTGTGTAATGAAGAAGTACGGCCATCTTGAACGAGGGTAACTTGAAGTGTACTGTTAGATAGAGGCGCGTGACCAGAAAGCTAGCTACAGTTTGTTTTCCTCCTGTATTGAACACAGATCATCCCATCTTCAATTTTATTGATTATTTACATTAAAAAATACCTAAAGTTGTAATAAAAAAGTAGTTTGAAATGTTTTGGCAAAGTTTACAGGTAACTTTTGAGATATTTTGTAGTCACGTTGCGCAAGTTGGAACTGGTGTTTTTCTGGATCAAACGCGCCAAATAAATGGACATTTTGGATATATATTGACGGGATTAATCGAACAAAAGGACCATTTGTGTTGGCACTATTCACAACAAGTGTTGCTTTAATTTGCTATCTTGCATGGGTGATTTCATGAAAGTTTGATTTGTATAGTAATTTATTGAATTTGGCGCTCTGCATTTTCACTGGCTTTTGGCCAGGTGGGACGCTAGCGTCACATATCCCAGAGGCACACCTTTAATTGAAGTGCATTCCAGGTGACTACCTCATGAAGCTGGTTGGGAGAATGCCAAGAGTGTGCAAAGCTCTCATCAAGGCAAAGGGAGGCCACTTTGAAGAATCTCAAATATAAAACATATTTTGATTTGTTTAACACTTTTTTGGTAACTACATGAGTTATACATATGTGTTATTTCATAGTTTTGATGTCTTCACTATGTACAATGTAGAAAAGAGTAAAACATGTGTCCAAACTTTTGGCTTGGTACTGTGTATATACAGTTGAAGTCAGATGTTTACAACCACTCCACAAATTTCTTGTTAACAAACTATAGTTTTGGCAAGTCGGCTAGGACATCTACTTTGTGCATTAAGTCATTTTTCCAACAATTGTTTACAGACTATTTCACTTATCATTCACTGTATCACAATTCCAGTGGGTCAGAAGTTTACATACACTAAGTTGACTGTGCCTTTAAACAGCTTGGAAAATTCCAGAACATTATGTAATGACTTTATAGAAGCTTCTGATAGGCTAATTGACATCATTTGAGTCAATTGGAGGTGTACCTGTGGATGTATTTCAAGGCCTACCTTCAAACTCATTGCCTCTTTGCTTGACATCATGGGAAAATCAAAAGAAATCAGCCAAGACCTCAGAAGAAAATTGAAGACCTCCCCAATCTGGTTCATCCTTGGGAGCAATTTCCAAACGCCTTAAGGTACCACGTTCATCTTTGCAAACAATAGTACACAAGTATAAACACCATGGGACCACGCAGCCGTCATATCGCTCAGGAAGGAGATGTGTTCTGTCTCCTAGAGATTAATGTACTTTGGTGCGAAAGTGTGAATCAATCCCAGAACAACAGCAAAGGACCTTGTGAAGATGCTGAAGGAAACAGATACAAAATGATCTATATCCACAGTAAAACCATATATCGACATAACCTGAGAGGCAGCTCAGCAAGGAAGAAGCCACTGCTCCAAAACCGTCATAAAAAAGTCTGACTACGGTTTGCAACTGCACATGGGGACAAACTTTTTGGAGAAATGTTCTCTGGTCTGATGAAACAAAAACTGTTTGGCCATAATGACCATCGTTATGTTTGGAGGAAAGAGGGGGAGGCTTGCAAGCCGAAGAACTCCATCCCAACCGTGAAGCACAGGGGGTGGCAGCACCCCCACAACCCCCTGTACTCAGCACTAATGCAACTGTTTATGTCCAAAAAATGTGTGTTGTATTTTTGCTCTGGTTGTCCTGAAAAGAAAATAGTAAAACACTTCATTGTGAAGCTAAATGTAAGGGCAGATAAATGAAAATCAGATAAATGAAAAACCGTTTTTTGCTGAGGTCTCAGGACTGACAGGGTTAACACCTTCCTTGGTGATGGAGATGAGTGATGAGAGGAATGGGCCTCAGCTGGGAGGGAGGGGGTCTGGGGTGTCAGACCATCTGAGCTGCTGTGTCACGGCTAGGACTGGGAAAGGGGAGATGCGCCCCGTGACAGACACCATAGGTTGTCCTCGGGATTAATCAGGGAGACCTCCCATGACAGCTCCACAAGCTGTTCCTCCAGGTCTGGAGGGGAAGCAGGAGGACTGGGGTGTATCTGTTTTAGTATTCACCCCAGTGCCTGCATGCATGCATACCCAACCCCCATCTTTCTCACACATCACCAATATTTATCAGCCAGTGACAGAAAATGACCATAAAGCAAAATTTACTGCATAACAATGCTCAGAGCACAGGGCAGCCCGGAGAAGAGGGGAACAGAAGAGCGAAAGGACGAGGACATGGTGGTAACGATAGACAGTAAAGAACGAGAGGAGAGAGAAGGTCAAACAAACTACCCCGTTGAGGGCACATTTATTTTCCACATGAAACAAACAAACATGCAACAAAATCATCCCAATCCAATAGAGACTGGTTCAGATTCAGAGCCCTTTAATCAATGTCTCTAATCTTGCCTTTATTTTTTTTCATTCATTTAATTTTACACTTCAAATCTCCATTTCTCTTTGTGTGTTTAATTGAATGTTTTATATGTAATATGTTGCTTCTGATGAGAAATTAAATGTGAATGTTAAACTATAACCACATTGTTCTCTGACATTTTATCTGTATAAAATAGGCATTGAAAATGCAGATGATGACCTGATGACCTTTTATGTGAAACAGAGAGAGGAGTAGCAAAGTGCTATTTCATGCTCTCTCCATCAAACCCTCTTCAGAGATCAAAACACACAGATAAACAGTGGAGTATGGAGCAGTCCACCATGCCAGTCCACACAGGACACAGCTCGATGACATTTCTAATGACTTCATAACATTTTTCACCTAGAACATTTTTGCCTTGTCAGCAGACTTGTTGACGTCTTGAGTAACATGCACTTCTATGACATTTTTTTTTTATTTCAGCCCCCAAATGTCTACTGTTTGAATATTTTAGAAGCTTAAACCAAGCATTTTCACACACACACACACACACACACACACACACACACACACACACACACACCAATTTGTTGCAGGCATATCTGTGCACACAGATAAGTGCAATACGCTGTTGGATGTTTTCAATATGATTGTGACACCTCATGAGAAAGGATCCCACACCTAATCAATATATGCTATGGAGAACCGTATGGAATGTGTCTTTAATTACTGTAATATAACAATGTTGCACACTATGAATGCTCAATTTAAACCAATCAATCTTTTAAAGAATACATCAAAAATATATGTGTTGTCCTATATGGAGCATTTGAGCTATACCTTTGGATCACTGTCTCCTTTGGTCACAAATGGACACGCCTTACAGAATGTTGAACATCCATTCTTCTGTCCCCAACACCTCCTGATCCCTCCTGCTACACTTAAGGTACAAATTGGTCGCATATATAATTGCATAAACTCTATTCCTCTGTCCAAAACTAGACCATAAAATGTCTGCTCACAATAAAGCTCCCCATGTACAGACCACTGAAAGTATACGGACTGTATGTGCACACCTGAAAAGCGGAGGAGTCCTAGACAATGAAATATTTGATTCATATTACAGGTACATATGTAAAGCATTTGGAGACTGGAAATCTGAGCATGATCTGGTCTTGAAATATTAACTGAAAACATTTTCCCTGTACAACTCAATGAGTCTCACTTAAAATGGAAAATTCCCTGATAAGACTGAAATCATTTCTTTCATGTTTTTCCCTATTACGAGGGTGACAAAAACCTTAACGTGTCAACTTGCAAAATAAATGAAAAGAAATGAAAAGACCAAATGGCTCTTGTTTTTCATTCTCACCTGTTTGAGGTACTGACAGTATCCTCCTAGTGGTTCTCTTAGGTTATACAAGGTAAATAACAGAATTAGAATTAGAATTCTATGGTCAATGACCCATCGGGGGTATAGGGTCGACGTCATGCTGCTAAACTCCCCCCAGCCAATAATAAAGAGGAACTGCTGTACTTACTGAATCCCTCAGGGGCTCCACTTCAGAGAATCTACATTAACAACAGCAGCAAACGCTAAGACTACTGCTAATACAGTATAAGACGCTCATAACCTAGCATACACATTTCAACAGTCCCTGACATACTGGCAAATCACATATGCCAGATGTGATCTACTCATTTTACATATTTCTGTGTGTATATAGATATGTGGGCGGGTAGATGTGACTGTTTATTTTCTTATATAGAAGAGTATAAAAATAAATTAAACTTATACCATATGACTCAAATTGAGCATACGTGTACATTTAAAAGGTAGATCACATTTGCAAATGTATAGATATATACTGTATATATATATATTTGAAGCAATACAAGACACGTTTATAAACATGAAAATAAAAAAACAGCAGCTATAGTAGCCAATACATTTCAAGACATCTTCCAAAAACGAAAGGATTAATTAAAGAAAAGTGCTACGGAAGACTATGATTCAGTCCAAGATATTCAAAAGCATTTCAAGGATCAAAACCCTGTGAAATGGGTGGCGCACCATAAAAACCTCAACAAGAATCTCTTCTGGATTATACCAACATCTCCACTCATTACTATGGATCAGTTAATATCAACAAGGAGCACACCATTTTAACAAACATCTACCTGGTCGGTTAGACGCTTATGTATGAACCTATATCAGGTTTCACTTCCAAAGGCATCCGCTCTGGTTGGCACACCATTAGAATAGACATTTACTGTGAGACGGCTGGGTCCTCAGATCCTCTGACTGGCTCTCTGTCAGGTGGTGCATTTGAACAATCAATAGACTCATTGGCCAATGGTGCAAAGCCCTGTGAAACAGCCCTGTGTAGCCAATCAGACATGTCCTCTCTCCTTTCTGAGAATCACATAGCCGTGACCGTCCACCTCAGATCTACAGACATCTTTGGTGTGGAAAACCACCAAGATAAAACTAGCAATAGGCCTCACTTTTAAAAGACTCTCACTAGCAACCACATCTGCATGTCATAAGTTCAACTGTGTAGATTTGGTGCGAATTAGACTAATGCAATTCTGATCTGTAATTGCAACCATGCTTTTCAAATTATATAAGTAAATTCTGCATATTAAAATTCTCCTGAAGATTTCCACACAAACACCAACTACAACTTGATAAATCACTTCCCTATTCTTTCAAAAATGCACATCTGAAAAAAGTGGAATAAATGTGGCCAGACATGTAGAGCCTTTGGAGCCCTAGCCAACTGTTTAGCAAAAGTCGCAGTTATGCGGTCAACATTCAATGCAAACTCTGGGCCATATGTTTCGGTGGTGAACATTAACAGACATCTCCTCCAATGCTATGATGTTAGTACAGAAGAGGAGGTTCAATATCCTGTCTCAGAGGAATCAATGACTGTTGATGTGCATCAATGTCTAAACCCCACAATAGCCAGTACACAATGAGATCAGTTTTAAATCCTGTCTTTACATTCCTTTAACCTATCAGGCTGAAATTTTGGCAAAAACACACCTGCTCAAGGCATGGACAAAGAGACATCAGTCGGAAAAGTTTTACACTTATGTTTAGGTAAATGCAAATAACAGTATAACACAATCATGACGTTATCGTGTCATTATTATGTCATTTGCTATATATTAGTTTGCCCACATACAGAACATGAGGGTCTGTAGGTCTGTTCTGGGTGTGGGGAGCAAAAGACGGCTATCTGGTCTGCATGTTGCCTCCTCATTCAGAGGCCCTGTCAGATATGGATATGGGAGGTGGTCCTCTGGGGCCTCTCTGTCCCCCCCTCTCAGTCCTTCAGGTTGTCCTGTCCCACCCCTTGGGCTGACAGCTCTGTCAGAACGTTGTCCAGGTAGTTGGGGTCTGGGTAGCCGTGCCCCGTCAGGTTGGAGCCAAACTCTGTCTTGTGGTGGATCTCATTCCACACCACTGTGTCTGACTCTCCCGTGGTGCTGGACATGCCGATGGTGAAGATGAGGCGGCGGTCCCACGCCATGATCAGGAGCTTCAGGACCTGGGGACAGACAGATGAGAGCCCAGGTAGATGACATACAGCAGCTCAGAGTGCACTGTAATCACCATCTCTCTTTCTAGTTCATTCAAGGGGGGTGTGGAAGGGAATTGGGATACAGTACCTAGTCAGTTCCACAACTAAATGCATTCAACCGAAATGTGTCTTCCGCATTTAACCCAATCCCTCTGAATCAGAGAGGTGCCGGGGGCTGCATTAATGGACGTCCACATCATCGGCGGTCGGGGAGTAGTTGTTGTTGCCTCATTCAAAGGCAGAACTGCAGATTTTTACACCTTGTCGGCTCGGGGATTCAAACCAGCGACCTTTCGGTTACTGGCCCAATGCTCTTAACCGCCAGGCTACCTGCATACCACATCATGTATTTTGAAGAACTGTTCTTCCCATATACAGATAGATAATACTGTAAGTCTTACCCTCCTGCCTTTGTTATTGTCTGGGAGGTAGCAGTGCCGAGGGAACCCCCTAGCGCTGAACTTCTTCCCTGGGTTGGGATGCTCTGTGGTCTGGTGAAAAGGACAGAAACAGTCACAACCACTCTCTTTCTCTTTCAATTAACATTCAGTCCAGAGGGAAATGTCAAATGTGCCCCCGGGACGAGCTTGTATATTCGTAGTCTGACTACTCTGGTGGCTTTATTTGCACTCTTTTAAAGCATTCGTTTTTGGGGAAATGGCTGCCCCTCCCAAATGAACCCTTTCCCCCTTTCATCAAGAAACATGTTCTTTATAAAAGCTGTAAAACAACCAATTAACTGTCATGCTGTGTGATGCAGGTCTTATGTGTTGACATGCCACACCATACTCATTGTACTCCACTCTACTTCAGAATGTACTGTATCATTACTATATCATGACTTTCTTAGACAGAATACAGCTGTCAGTGTAGATGTGTTAAAAGGGGGGAGTGAGGAGTGTGAGTGGTGTGCAGGGGCATGTTGTTCTGCTGCAGTGTAGATGTGTTAAAAGGGGGGAGTGAGGAGTGTGAGTGGTGTGCAGGGGCATGTTGTTCTGCTGCAGTGTAGATGTGTTAAAAGGGGGGAGTGAGGAGTGTGAGTGGTGTGCAGGGGCATGTTGTTCTGCTACAGTGTAGATGTGTTAAAAGGGGGGAGTGAGGAGTGTGAGTGGTGTGCAGGGGCATGTTGTTCTGCTGCAGTGTAGATGTGTTAAAAGGGGGGAGTGAGGAGTGTGAGTGGTGTGCAGGGGCATGTTGTTCTGCTGCAGTGTAGATGTGTTAAAAGGGGGGAGTGAGGAGTGTGAGTGGTGTGCAGGGGCATGTTGTTCTGCTGCAGTGTAGATGTGTTAAAAGGGGGGAGTGAGGAGTGTGAGTGGTGTGCAGGGGCATGTTGTTCTGCTGCAGTGTAGATGTGTTAAAAGGGGGGAGTGAGGAGTGTGAGTGGTGTGCAGGGGCATGTTGTTCTGCTGCAGTGTAGATGTGTTAAAAGGGGGGAGTGAGGAGTGTGAGTGGTGTGCAGGGGCATGTTGTTCTGCTGCAGTGTAGATGTGTTAAAAGGGGGGAGTGAGGAGTGTGAGTGGTGTGCAGGGGCACTGTGAGTGGGCCGTGGCATGTTGTTCTGATGCAGTGTGGATGACAGGGGACAGACAGCCCCAGCCTCTCTCTCCCCTGCACAGGGATGCTCAGCCTGCTCTTCTGGTAGAAAGGTCACTTTATTGACTCTTAAAGCTCAGCTCTGCAGAAAGGATGAAATATGCAGCCCTCTCCTCTCCCTGCAAAGAGAGGAGGTGAATCGTTCTCTCTTTCTCTTTATGAGGATGCAGTCACACGGCTTAGGGACACTTCAACCCCCTGAGCAACACGAAACACGTTATCAAACACCCTCTGAAGCCTCCTCATGTCAGCCACAGCAGTGTTATAGCACAGTAGATGGAAGAGAATAGACTTAAGAAGGAAAGCCAGTGGATGAGTGGACTGTGTGAGTGTGGAGGATATGAGGGTGGTGACCTGTAGGCCAGCAGGAATGTCATAGACGATGCGGATGGTCTTGGCCTCTGGGTAGCCGGGCAGGCAGTGGGGGATGACATGGTACTCCATCTTCCCAGGGGGCTGTGTGCCTGTCTTCTCCCCATAGATAGCCTTACAAGTGGGGCACTGCAGACTGCCATCCTGGATAGGGACAGATTCAATGTTCAATATTCATAACTAATCTAATCAAACAAATGTAATCTAATCTAGAGTTGGTTTCATGACAGCGATCCTTCTTCTGTCCTTAATTGACTTTTAAAATGACCATGAACTGTGTCTAGCAGAGTAAGACCTGCTTCCGATTAGTTTGATATCAATCTAATCTAATTGTTATCATAGCATACCCCATCACATCAAATGGGGGGTGTAATTTCACCCACTACTTTACAATTTCACCCACTACTATACAATATAATATTATGATACCATAACAAGCGCTGGCACGTATGCGCCTTCTCACCTTGTTGCCATTGTTGTACATGGCAACCAGGCACAGCAGATGGTACATGTGCCCACATTTGCCAAGTTTGCCCACCACCTCTGGCTTTATGCCCTTGACACCCTCGTAGCCTGATGACATCACCAGCCTCTCCCTGCAGATGGTGCAGTCCTGGGAAGGGAAGGTGAGTGGGCACCAGTTAGATCATAAGAGCTACTGCATGTTACTGTAGGGTTGGGATGCATAGCAATAATACACTGTATAATGATTACAAACTGTATTAAAACTGTGTAAGTGTGTGTCATCCAGGACTCTCCTTACCTCATCAGGGGCTACTTTCACTTTCTCTGTGTATCGCCGCACCACATCCTCTGGGTTTTTCCCTTGCAATCAAACACAACATTGAAGGCATGTGGTTAAAAGGAACAAAAAACACTTACTCACACACAATCATTACTCGCAGACAGATGTCCTTTGTCCTTTGAAGACCCAAAGATGACTAGATGGATCTGCATAAGGAGACCTCTATTTGAGCAATAGGTAAACCCAGTGACTGGTCTGGGTCTAAAGTACCATAGCCCTGCTTGATTGTGATGAGACCAGTCCAAGAAGAGAGTGTGGGTGAATAAATACAGTGTGTGATGTTGAAGAGGAGGTCACCTTCAAAGTGACACAGAACAATGAGCCATCACCCACACACTAGGCTAATCTCAGAGTGAAACCAAGCTAGCATAGCTGACAGGAAGAGATAGAAAGAGACAGAAAAACGAGAGCGACAATGTGAGAAATCGAGGGAGAGGGTGAGAGAGAGAGAGAGAGATTGGAGAAGGTTTGAGTTAGGGGAGAGTGGGGTAAGTTGAGACATCTTTTACATTCAGTATCACTACGTCAAGGAAAATATAGTATTCTTTCAGGATGTTGTGTATCTCTGGAAGTAATCAGAATTCATGTAAACAACAATTTTGCAAACATAGCTTGGCACAATTTACCCTAAGTACGGAGTAAGTTCAGCATAGGTTCGGTAAGTGGGTGATGATGTCCTATGACAGTGGGTGATGGTGCTGGTAGGTCAAAGTTGAATTCATGGAATGGGGGTGTGGTATATTGTATATCTTAAATGTATACCCACATTATTTTCAGATATAGATCTATCTGTTCAATATCACTTCCTGTTCCATTTCTTGACCAGTTGTTGTTTCAATGTGACCATCCGTAGGCAAGTTCTCTGTATTTGAGGCTACTATAAGCCTATGAAACGGTCTGTGAAATTCTTGATATGTTTAGCATCTCAGACTCAATGTGATCAGATGAGACCTTGTGTTCCTCTGCTACTCTATCATAGCCTCACTTTCACACAGGTACATTCTCATTTTCTTTTTTTCCTTCAGTGTCATTCAGTCTATTTTAACATCCCTTGCTGCAGCTCGAATTGGACTTCTTCCCTTCTCTCACTTCCTTGGCTGCTCTCTCAAGAACCTCAAGGGGGGCCATACTCCTACTTTATGTTTGTATACACGGGGAATGATGATGTCAGCTTTGTAACAATAACAATGCACTATCTTGAGTTCATATGCATGACACATATCAAAAATACTATGCATATTATGCATAAAATTGACTAAATGTGATCATTATTTGTATGGGGTATCATAGCCATTGGCTCAACTTACCCCAAGGCAGTGGTGGAAAAAGTACCCAATTGTCATACTTGACTAAAAGTAAAAGATACCTTAATATAAAATGACTCAAGTAAAAGTGAAATCACCCAGTAAAATCGTACTTGAGTAAAAGTCTAAAAGTATATCGTTTTAAATATACTTAAGTATCAAAAGTAAATGTAATTACTAAAATATACTTAAGTATCAAAAGTAAAAGTATAAATCATTTAAAATTCCTTATATTAAGCAAACCAGATGGCACAATTTTCTTATTTTTAAAAAAGTTACAGGTAGGCAGGGGCATGCTCCAACACCGCGACATAATTTACAAAGGAAGCATGTGTTTAGTGAGTCCACCAGATCAGAGGCAGTAGGGATGGCCAGGAATGTTCTCTTGATAAGTGTGTGAATTAGACCATTTTCCTGTCCTGCTGAGCATTCAAAATGTAACGAGTACTTTTGGGTGTCAGGGTAAAAGTATGGTGTAGAAAGTACATAATTTTCGACTCTGTCAATCACCGTATTCTTATTGGCAGACTCAATAGCCTTGGTTTTTCTAATGACTGCCTCGCCTGGTTCACCAACTACTTTGCAGACAGAGTTCAGTGTGTCAAATCGGAGGGCATGTTGTCCGGACCTCTGGCAGTCTCTATGGGGGTACCACAGGGTTCAATTCTCGGGCCGACTCTTTTCTCTGTATATATCAATGATGTCGCTCTTGCTGCGGGCGATTCCCTGATCCACCTCTACGCAGACGACACCATTCTGTATACTTCTGGCCCTTCCTTGGACACTGTGCTATCTAACCTCCAAACGAGCTTCAATGCCATACAACGCTCCTTCCGTGGCCTCCAACTGCTCTTAAACGCTACTAAAACCAAATGCATGCTTTTCAACTGTTCGCTGCCTGCACCCGCACGCACGACTAGCATCACCACCCTGGATGGTTCCGACCTAGAATATGTGGACATCTAAAAGTACCCAGGTGTCTTGCTAGACTGTAAACTCTCCTTCCAGACTCATATCAAACATCTCCAATCTAAAATCAAATCTAGTCGGCTTTCTATTCCGCAACAAAGCCTCCTTCACTCACGCCGCCAAACTTACCCTAGTAAAACTGACTATCCTACCGATCCTCAACTTCGGCGATGTCATCTACAAAATAGCTTCCATTACTTTACTCAGCAAACTGGATGCAGTCTATCACAGTGCCTCCGTTTTGTTACCAAATCACCTTATACCACCCACCACTGCGACCTGTATGCTCTAGTCGGCTGGCCCTCGCTACATATTCGTCGCCAGACCCACTGGCTCCAGGTCATCTATAAGTCTGTGCTAGGTAAACCTCCGCCTTATCTCAGTTCACTGGTCACTGTAACAACACCCACCTGTAGTACACATTCCAGCAGGTATATCTCACTGATCATCCCCAAAGCCAACACCTAATTTGGCCGCCTTTCCTTCCAGTTATCTGCTGCCAGTGACTGGAACGAATTGCAAAAATCGCTGAAGTTGGAGACTTTGATTTCCCTCACCAACTTTAAACATCAGCTATCTGAGCAGCTAACCGATCGCTGCAGCTGTACATAGTCCATCTGTAAATAGCCCACCCAATCTACCTACCTCATCCCCATACTGTTATATCTTATTTACTTTGCTGCTCTTTTGCACACCAGTATCTCTACTTGTACATAATCATCTGCTCATGTATCACTCCAGTGTTAATCTGCTAAATTGTAATTATTCTCATTCTCATTCGCATGTTGTTCTGCATCTAGGACCTGTTGGATCGGAGGGTGAGGGCTAGGGCCATTCCCCCCAGAAATGTCCGGGAACTTGCAGGTGCCTTGGTGGAAGAGTGGGGTAACATCTCACAGCAAGAACTGGCAAATCTGGAGCAGTCCATGAGGAGGAGATGCACTGCAGTACTTAATGCAACTGGTACTGAGAGTTACACCAGATACTGACTGTTACTTTTGATTTTGACCCCCTTTGTTCAGGGACACATTATTCCATTTCTGTTAGTCACATGTCTGTGGAACATGTTCAGTTTATGTCTCAGTTGTTGAATCTTGTTATGTTCATACAAATGTTTACACATGTTAAGTTTGCTGAAAATAAACGCAGTTGACAGTGAGAGGAAGTTCCTCTTTTTGCTGAGTTTAGTACTTTCAATTATTTTTACTTAAGTACTTTACACCACTGCCCCAAGGTAAACATTTTGACTATATTAGCCCACACAGCTACAAGGATGCCTTGCTCCATGTGGGCTATGCTGCACCAACGCAGGAACAATTGGCTGCGACCCATTAATCAATCTTTGTTGTCATCCCATCCCAATTACACCGCCTGGGTCTAAGGCCGGGGATGGAAGGATAGAGGGAAGAGAGGAATGGAATAGAGGTGGGGTCTGGGTAAACAAAGTCATGCAGGGCTGGAAAACCCACAGCCTCACTGACCAATTAGGACAAATACTCGCCCGGGGTCGCCTGGAATTTCCACAGCGTCAAATAGACTTTGGCCTAGCGCCAAAGCTAAAGCCACACATCTCACCACTAGATCATCATCAACCCATCTCACTACAATCGCTTCCTCTTAATTATAGTTGTGGACAAAGCTCTGTTCATTTCAATGTGGTGGGTGTGACTGTTAGCCCTCCCTTTCCCTTCTTATCCACAGAAGATATTTACTTTACATCTCAATGTCTCAATAGCATCTGTCTCACGCTCCATGACAGACCCTTCTCCCCTCCAGTGGTCCTAAGAGTCCTCCCTGTCATACATACAGACCTCTCCTGAGGTGCTTCTTCTTGGTCTTCCGGCGGATGCCGTTGACCCCAGGCACAGGCTTCATGTCACTCTTGCTTATGGGCGGCGGGTGCAGAATGGGTTTAGGGGCCCTGGTCAGACACACAGGCAGGCCAGCCGCACACATCAGGATACCGGTAATACCTGGCATAGACACACATGCATACAATAAAGAAAAGAGTCATGTTGGTTTACTATTATGAGTAAGAATGTAAGAATGGATGTAAGTAAGAATGGATGCGAAAGTTAAAGCACTCAATTAAATGCAGCCTCCGGAAAAAAATGGTTATTTCTAATTGCAAAAGAGGAGAACAATTACCTGCAATTGCTGGGTGAACTGGTCCAGAGACAGTAAGGTTCTTAACAGGGAGGGGAGGGACCCTACAGAGAGAAAAACATCCAATATGAAATCAAGTTTTCAAAAGAGTAAAAATAATGACACTACAGTTAGTTCACACTTTTTAAGAACCGCACATTCTCAGTTAGAACGGCCACACTTACACAGATGTGGAATATGATGCCATTGTGTGAATAGTCCATGGTCACGTGTACTACACTAGCTATACCACAAACACAGTCGGAACAGCTTGACTTATCTACTGACTGTTGAACCAGGGCATGATTCAGAACACACACTCCACACAGAGGACGAAGACGGTTGTTTACTCTCAGAGACATCTAAAATAGAAAGCGATAGAAAGCTGTGCACAAAGCATGTGGGTCATGAGGAGCCTGTGTGAGTGTGTGTTGGTAAGTCCCTTTTGAGAAAACATGACCTCAGCTCCAGTCTGGTAATAGAGGGCACTCCCACACAGGGCAGACCAGGCTGCAGAGAAAGGTCACCTGCCAGAGGAGAGAGGGTAAGAGACCGCAGACTGAGCTTCTGTTGCTGCTGCTTCTGCTTCTGCTACTCTATGTGAAGAAAAAGAACAACTGATCTGCAGTGATGGAGAGGACCACATAGAAGAAAAGGCAGCCATTTTGATGTCAACACAGCCAAAACAGTTGAGTGCTTAGACAACGGTAGCAAAGAAAAGACAGCAACTTTGTATGACTGAATTATTACACTGTATTAACTTACATAGTATTTCAATACATGCAAGAAGCATGTCACTTAATTACAGTAGAAAGATTTCCCAAAGGTGTAATGTAACATTAATACCATTGATCTAGGAGATCCCTTCCCCCATCTCTCTCTCTCTCTCCAGCACCTCCCTTATAAAATCCCTAACGAGATGCTGCTTTGATATGAGTAGAGTCCTGTGATCCTTTGCAAGGGGATCCTTTCAATGAACTCTGGAGAAATAAAAGGCCCACGTGACCTGGACACTCTGGGTCTGACCTGCCTTATCTCCACTCACTCTCAGGGGAACTATTGTAGTGCTACGCAGGGCCAAGCCACAGAGTAGTAGATTAGAGATTTGAAGCATGAAGGCCAGGGTAATGACCTAAACTAAAGCATTGATGTATACTACCATTCAAAAGTTTGGGGTCACTTAGAAATGTCCTTGTTTTTGAAAGAAAAGCTCATTTTTTGTAAAATGTGATCAGAAATACAGTGTAGCCATTGTTAATGTTGTAAATGACAATTGTAGCTGGAAAACGACCCATTATCAGCAACCATCACTCCTGTGTTCCAATGGCACGTTGTGTTAGATAATCCAAGTTTATCATTTTAAAGGCTAATTGATCATTAGAAAACCCTTTTGCAATTATGTTAGCACAGCTGAAAACTGTTGTTCTGATTAAAGAAGCAATGCAGCTGGCCTTCTTTAGACTAGTTGAGTATCAGGAGCATCAGCATTTGTGGGTTCGATTACAGGCTCAAAATGGCCAGAAACAAAGCACTTTCTTCTGAAACCTGTCAGTCTATTCTTGTTCAGAGAAATTAAGGCTTTTCCATGCGAGAAATTGCCAAGAAACTGAAGATCTTGTACAATGCTGTGTACTACTCCCTTCACAGAACAGCGCAAACTGACTCTAACCAGAATAGGAAAAGGAGTGGGAGGCCCCGGTGCACAACTGACCAAGAGGACAAGTATGTTAGAGTGTCTTGTTTGAGAAACAGATGCCTCACAAGTCCTCAACTGGCAGCTTCATTAAATAGTACCTGCAAAACACCAGTCTCAACGTCAACAGTGAAGAGGCGACTACGGGATGCTGGCCTTCTAGGCAGAGTTCCTCTGTTCAGTGTCTGTGTTCTTTTGCCTATCTTAATCTTTTATTTTTATTGGCCAGGCTGAGATATGGCTTTTTCTTTGCAACTCTGCCTAGAAGACCAGCATCCCGGAGTCACCTCTTCATTGGTGACATTGAGACTGGTGTTTTGCGGGTGCTATTTAAGGAAGCTGCCAGTTGAGGACTTGTCCTCTTGCTCAGTTGTGCACCGGGGCCTCCCACTCCACTTTCTATTCTGATTAGAGCCTGTTTGCACTGTTCTGTGAAGGGAGTAGTACACAGCATTGTACAATATCTTCAGTTTCTTGGCAGTTTCTCTCATGGAATAGCCTTCATTTCTCTGAACAAGAATAGACAGACAAGTTTCAGAAGAAAGTGCTTTGTTTCTGGCCATTTTGAGCCTGTAATCGAACCCACAAATGCTGAAGCTCCAGATACTCAACTAGTCTAAAGAAGGCCAGTTGCATTGCTTCTTTAATCAGAACAACAGTTTTCAGCTGTGCTAACATAATTGCAAAAGGGTTTTCTGATGATAAATTAGCCTTTAAAATGATAAACTTGGATTAGCTAACACAACATGCCATTGGAACACAGGAGTGATGGTTGCTGATAATGGGTCTCTGTACGCCTATGTAGATATTCCATTAAAAATCTTCTGTTTCCAGCTACAATAGTCATTTAAAACATTAACAATGTCTACACTGTATTTCTGATCAATTTGATGTTATTTTAACGGACAATAAATTAGCTTTTCTTTAAAAAAACAAGGATATTTCTAAATAACCCCAAACTTTTGAACAGTAGTGTATGTCAGACAGCTGTGTGCATGTGTGTCCCATGTATGCTTGAAATACATATATAATTCAGGCGTTTCATGGAGGACGTTGTTTGTGATTAAACAACTCATTCCCACCAGAAGAGAGCAACATCCAACAAGAGCCCTTAGCGCTCTCACACGCACGTGGAAGTGCTACAGCATTTGTAAACATGACATGTTAACACCATGAGATCATTCAACCATATAACCTCTTGCTGAGCAAAAACACCCAACAGCATTCCTTTCTACATTTTATTTCAAAATATGGGAAGCTAGTAACTCCAACTTTAAGCTTTTAACAAGACCCTTGAGTTCTTCTGGGGCCAGTGACCTGGTCCTTCCTGCAGCTGCAGCTGGGGCTCATGCGTTTGGGCCACTGCTGACCTACATCCTCCCTCCACCCCTTCACCAGGGCCATGGTCACAAGTCTACAGCTGCTAACCTAAAGGCCTCACACTTGCTCCTAAGATCTACTGAACATTTAGTTGGATTTACATCTATTACTAAGGCTGCTGGTCAGATTTTACCAGGAGGAAGTACCTTACAAATGTACAGTAAAGGTACACATATTCACTGAACACATATGCGTGTAGGCTACAGTATTGTAGGAGTGTTGTCGTATTCCATGAGTTAGTAAGGACCCATTAACCTTTTTATCGCCTTGGTTCCGTCAACCCTTGGCACTCTCTTCATTCTCTGCTCTCTCTTGTCCTCACCTCTCTCCCAGACTGACTTTCCAGCCTGACTTGAGCAGGACTTAATTAAACTGAGAGCAATGTGATTTCCTCCCGATAGAGAACAAAATTAGGCCCCATTAGAGAAATGCTGACGGAGCCCTTATATCTCCTCATCTGTTTATCATGCACCAGGAAGACAGGGGGAGAAGAGGAGAAAACTACAAAAATGCTTCATTTTATATTGATGTGATGGAGGACTGGGAGAGGCAGGCAGGCCCTGCCCAGGGAAAGAGAACAGCAGGAGTAATGCACCTCACAAAGCACCCAAAACAGACAAATAAGCAATAACGACACAGAGCATCTATACAATTTCATCGGTTTGGTCTGGATGGGCCTTCATCATTTATTCCGTTATTTATCCTTTAACTCTATCTAATGGAGACAGGGCTGAGGGCTCCAGTGGAGAGCAAAGCAGTGCAGTGGTAGGGCTGTGTAATCCCTGCTGCTTCCCCTGGCCTGTTCTCACCAGATAGCTAGCTCTCCAGTCTGAATAGTCCAACACCGTTAATCAATTAACAGAAGGAGACATGAGCACCAAAACAAATCCTACTCACTCAGCCAAGGGCACAGAGCTGGGCAGCATAGTACCATTAACTGCTTCATAATTAAATGAGCTAGAAGTGCAAGTATAAAGGATCTCTCTTACCATGCCTCCTCCTTTGGTGTCTTCATCTTCAGAACACACAGAAAGAAATAAAAACAATTCTATCTTTTAGACAGCACAAACAATCTCTGGGTTTATCTGTGTTCTCAAATGGGGAAGTGAATGGAGGAAGTTGAGATGAGGAAGTGGCTTGCTGATGTTGAAATGACAAAAATCACCTGCTAACTGTCTCTTTGTCAAATTCGCATCACAGAGGACTGGAGCAAACTCTGCAAGTGTCTCTGCAACTCTGTGCTCTGTACACTGCAGATAGACAGAGAACCAGAGGCCTTGTTCATTAGGAACTATCCCTCAAACACTTAATAAGGTGATATGCTCCTTATTATACTAACCACTAGGCTACCTGGGGTGGCAGATAGCCTAGCGGTTAGAGCGCCTACATAGGCATAGAGGCCCAGATCAAATCCCGGAGCCGACAAGGTAAAAATCTATTGATCTACCTCTAAACAAGGCAGTTAACCCACTGTTCCTAGGCTGTCATTGAAAATAATAATTTGTTCTTAACTGACTTGCCTAGTTAAATAAAGGTAAAATTGTAAAAATTCCACTCTAGTTTCTTCCTATTTGGAAGAATAAGTTACTAGTTGTAGGGTTGTTTTTATGCGTTGCTTTTATACATGTCATGACATTTCTTATTTAGGTGCAGAAGATCAAGCGTAAAGGCCAATTGGAAAGCGAATTGCAGGTGGCATCCATTGGAAACTCAATATGAAAAGCAAATGTCAAATGTCAAGACAGACCAGTAGGGGGTGCTCTTTACTCCCCCTCTGATATTCACGATGAAGTCACAACAACCACAATGTTCGAGGAGAGTGAAACTAAGCCTGAAATGATCTGGTAGTAAACGAGTTAATTAGACTACCTTATGATCATTTACATGTTATCACAAGGTTACTATTTCAACTGCATTCTTTGTCATTGGCGACAGAGGTATTGTGTCCAATATGCGTGGGTTTTACTGTTATCTGTCCATAAATGCACTAGCTGAAATGTGTGAGGGTATTCACGAGTCTGTCTGTGACGGTATTCACGTGTCTGTGTGTGAGGGCATTCAAGTGTCTGTGTGTGAGGGTATTCACGCGTCTGTGTGCGACAGTATTCACGTGTCTGTGTGTGAGGGTAATCACGTGTCTGTGTGTGAGGGTCTTCAAGTGTCTGTGTGTGAGGGTATTCACGTGTCTGTGTGTGAGGGTATTCATGTGTCTGTGTGTGAGGGTATTCACGTGTCTGTGTGTGAGGGTCTTCACGTGTCTGTGTGTGTTGTTGTTAACCACACTCTTCCTTTGTGTGTAGAGCTACTTGCCTGGGAAACGTTGTTCTCCACCTCACCCCTTTCTCTCTATCTGTCTTCCCCCACAGCCCCTCACAGTTCCCTCCTGCCTACTGCACAGAGAGGTGAGAAACAAGCACTCCATCCACTCCAGACCTCTGATTTGATAGGGCCCTTATAAATCACCACAGGACTTCTCAGCTGTTACACACACACACACACACACACAATAGTACACTATAGCCTGTTTCACACACTCAGGTGAGCTAAGGGCAATATCAATCTGCCACCTGTCCCCTCAGTGATGTGCTTCCATGAGCTGCTAACACCACACATTCCCTTACACAGAACTAGGCCTTGTGAAGTCAGTGTGTCTGCCTGAAAGACAGTATCATTTCAACGTATACTGTCTAACTTTTTCTCTCCCCATCAGCCGTGAGAGGGAAATGGAATGAAATGAGTTAACCAGCGGGTATATTTTAGTAAAGAAAACAGGATAGGGACTGAGGTATCGGTTACAGCTCTAGATACTACTTTCCTTCAGTACTCTTCACTGAATCGCTCTCGGGTCAGACCGCTCTGCTCAAGCTCCCATTTTTCCCTGATCTATTATTCATCTCTCCCCAGTGTATCTCTGCCTCCATGGCAAATGGGTTTCCACAGCTACACGGGAGAACAGCTTTACACATGGACACACACAGGCGTACACTTCCACAAGAACACACACACACACACACACACACACACACACACACACACACACACACACACACACACACACACACACACACACACACACACACACACACACACACACACACACACACACACACACACACACACACACACACACACACACACAGAACAGAAAAACCACCCAGTGCTTATCATTGAATAACACCACTGTGTGGTAGAAATGAACTGGGTAAATTAGAGGCACAGAGCAGATAAAAGCTATTCCGAGTCTATTGAGGCAAGCGTAAGCTTATTATTCAGGACAACCATGCTAAGATTCAAATGTGGAGCAGAAGGAAACAGTTCCCCACACTCCCCAGTGCAGGAAGAGATGAGAGACGAGAAAGTACAGAGAGGAGAGGACAGAGAATATATGGGATAAAGAGGAGAGATGAGAGAGAGGCAGCTGAGGCAGTATAGCTGTCAATGACCTGGAGCTCCCTCTGCAGAGCCATTGATCCCCCAGTTAACAAGAGGTGCAGTAAATCAGTAGACACACAACAGAGAGATGGGGGGGGAGAGAGAGAAAGAGTGACACAACACAATGCACCAGACACATACACTATATGCCAGCAGAGGTATTGTAAAGCTGTACAGCAGACAGGTAGACAGACAGAGCAAGATTATGTTATTTTTCCTTTTATACCTTTAATTGCTTTCATCTATTGTCATCGAATTTAAAATGCATTCCTAGTGCATTTGTGTTTTGTTTTGCAAATCTGTAGTGGAATGTAATCCAAATTAATGTCATGGTTACCCTGGTGGGATGGCTCCTCTGGCAGTGCCCATGGAAATGCGCTGGGTGCCCGGCCGGTTCAGGTTGTTCTGCCCATTGATGATGGCATGGTGACCGTGGGAGTGTGCGTGGGCGTGGGAGTGGCCATGTGCAGGCGGAAGGGACGGCAGCGCCGGGGAACATGGAAAGTTGGCACTAGACAGGAGAGACTGCACCTGTTCAGCTTTGGCTTGGCCTCCTCCTGCGCTTATGTTGTTATGTTGTATATTATTGGTCCCAGCACTAGAGGTGGGGGACCAGAGGGTGGTTCCAGCGAAGGTGTTACTCTGCCGTACCACGGTGAGCGTGCCTGTAGCCCCCGAAGGCCCGGTAGCCCCCCCATACAGCTTACGGTGCTGAGAGGCCAGGATGGCATTTGAGGCAGCCCGCGTGCTGTTGACCAGGATGCACTGCTGGCAGGAGCAGGGCTGGCCGGAGCTGGCTCCCACGGGCCAAGACTGGGACTTGGGGATGGAGCCCATGATGAGAGGGTAGGCTAGGTCCATGCGTCGGCGCAGGCGGCGTTTCCTCTGGCTCTGCCGGTTGGTCTGGACCATGCTGTTGAAGTCAATGAGGTAGCAGAAGCCCAGAGAGGTCAGGTCCAGCCAGGGGTGCTGCTTCTCATAGGCGTTCTGGATGGTCACACAGATCTCCATGTCGTAGGGCGTCCAGGAGCCGCTGTCGTTCTCCCACTCCCACACCACACCCTTCCCCGGGGCCGACGACGGCTCATAGAAGTTCCTGTGGACCGGCCTCATGGTGCCTGGAGGAAGAGAGGGAGGATAGGAGGTCAGAGGAAAGGGAATAACTATACGCATCCATCATAGATTATTCACATACCAAGATATCAAACCACTTTTCGTTTAAATCATCATGCATTTAAATGTATAATTCATTGAATAAATTGGCCACGGAAGCTTCAAAATGAAAAAGCAACCCAGATACTAATATGTGAAAATGACAGACTGTCATGATTTTCTACAGGTCTCCTTGTTGAGGAAGGGGAAGGGGAGGGAGAGACGGAGGTGTACCTCTGCCCCTCTGCTGATGGGCCCTCAGCCCCCACCTCCATTATAACACAATTATTGTGGTCACATGGGAAATCAGGACACCTCTCCCCATCCATCTCCTGGCTCTCCGGCGAGGAACAACAGAACCCTTCCCCCATTTCATTTAACGGCTAAATGCACACTCCCCTGCAGGGTAGCACCGGGGTGATAATGGAAGGATGAAGGTGTGTGTAGTGGGGCTGGTGGGATGGGTGGGGGTCAGTGTTGGTAACCCCCCAGTCATACAGTCCAGCACCACTGGCTCCAGAGAATAAAACGCATCAGCAGAATCAGCAGCGCTGACCTTGAATTCCTGCCGCAAACTGTGGTCAAGGACTTGGCTTGGTGGCTGATTTCATTTGGAAGGCTGCTGAAAACCTCTGCACACAGACATCGACACACACACACACACACACACACACACAAAAACACACGAGAAATAAAAATAAGAAAAGCACGAACATGAGCCTAAGAGGGATACATTAACATGCAGATTTACACTCTCTAAAAAGAGTGTGTTCTCAGGTCTCTGACCCAATAACTGGACGTGCAGCAGCTTCACACTCTCTTGCTAAATGGTAAGTTAACACTAGCCTTAGAAATATTGGATTATGTGGAGACTTTATTAGCTGGGCATCACTTTAGCTTCACCAACTAATGGTGAGTAAAAACAAACAGTCCCTCCCTTTAAGAGACATGTCACACCCTGACCATAGAGAGCCCTTTGTTCTCTAATTGGGGATCATACTTAAGGGTTCCCTGTTCCCACCTGCTTTGTGGGATATTGTTTTGTGCACCATGTAGTCACGGTTCGGTTATTGATTTATTGTGTTTTGCTTAAAGTTTCACTTTGAAATAAGTATGTGGAACTCAACATCCTTTGCGCCTTGGTCGCGTTCTTACGACAACCGTGACAAGATAATTAGCTATGCATAGGCTGTAACAGAAGCTAATGTAAAGACAAAGCTGCAAAGAAATATACTTAACAAAAATATAAATTCAACATGCAACAACTTCAAGTTGAAGCTACAGTTCATATAAGGAAATCAGTCAATTGAAAAAAAATTCATTAGGCCTTAAGCCCTAATCTATGAATTTCACATGACCAGGAAGATATGCATTTGTTGGTCACAGATACCTTAAAAAAAGGTAGGGGCGTGGATCAGAAAACTAGTCAGTATCTGGTGTGGCCATAATTTGCCTCGTGCAGTGCAACATATCTCTTTCGCATAGAGTCGATCAGGCTGTTGATTGTGGCCTGTGGAATGTTGTCCCACTCCTCTACAATGGCTGTGTGAAGTATCTGGATATTGGCGGGAACTGGAACACACTGTCGTACACATTGATCCAGAGCATCCCAAACATGCTCAATGGGTGACATGTCTGGTGAGTATGCAGACCATGGAACAACTGGGACATATTCAGCTTCCAGGAATTGTGTACAGATCCTTGCGACATGGGGCCGTGCATTGTCATGCTGAAACATGAGGTGATGGCAGCGGATGAATGGCACAACAATGGGCCTCAGGATCTCGTTACGGTATCTCTAGCCATTCAAATAAAATACAGTTGACATCAATAAAATACAACTGTATTCCTTGTCCGTAGCTTATGTCTGCCCATAGCATAACCCCACCGCCACCATGGGGCACTCTGCTCACAACGATGACATCAGCAAACCCCTTGCCCACACAACGCCATACAAGTGCTCTGCGTTTGTGAGGCCGGTTGGACGTAATGCCAAATTTTCTCTAAAACAATGTTGGAGGCGACTTATGGTAGAGAAATTAACAGTAAATTATCTGGCAACAGCTCTGGTGGACATTCCTGCAGTCAGCATGCCAATTGGGCACACCCTCAAAACTGCCCAAAAATAAAAGGCCACTCTAAAATGTGCCGTTTTGCCACAACACAATCCCACAGATGTCACAAGGTGCACCTGTGGAATGACCATGCTGTTTGATCAGCTTCTTGATATGCCACACCAGTCAGATGGATGGATTATATTGGCAAAAGAGAAATGCTCACTACCAAGGATGTGCACAAGTTTGTTCACAACATTTTTGAGAAATGTGTTTTTTGTGCATATGGACAATTTCTGGGATCTTTTATTTCAGCTCTTGAAACATGGGACCGACACTTTACATGTTGTGTTTATATTTTTGTTCAGCGTATATAAATAGTGACAAGCCCAAATGGAGGGTTGATTGTAAATCATGTTTCCTTGGTTATTAAAGCTAAATACCATCAGAATATGATGAGGGTAGGGTCATGACACTCCCATGAGAAATAACCCCTCACTAGGGTCAACTTGTGAATACATTACCCTATCCTATTACAGACTATAAATCATATACATCACATGTAAACCCCAGGATATAACTTGTCAAAAGAAGAAACATGGGAATGTCCAACAGCCAAGAGCCAACCCTCTAATTAAATGACTGATTCTGGTCTAGTGTTTGTTTTTCTATGCTGTGGTAATTGACTGGGGTTAGCTAGGGCCTTAAGGAGAAAGTGAAGGTCACATGAAACCAAAACAGGAAGCTCCACTCACAAACAGCACCAACAACCTCCTCACAGTACCTCATATGGCTACCTGACCAATGTACTAATTCACTGTTGTATGTATAATGGCTCGAGCCCAAAGCTGAGGCAGAGTTGTTGATCCTCTCCGTGCGACCCAGCCAACCCTGCATGCTCTTCCTGACAGGAAACGGAGAGAGAGTGGTCACTTCCTGTCTGACTCTATGTGCTTTTGGCAGCAGTATCTCCCTTCCTGGAGTCTCTCCTCCTTCTCTCCCCTCTCCTCCTCCCCCTCCTCGTGACATCCTCCAGCTGTCCTTGCCCAACACGACAACGGTCCCATTGGGTGAGGAGCAGTGGCTGTGTGATGTATCACTGTGTCAAGCCTCACTGTGGGACTCTAACCCTAGCTCAAACATGGGGTGAGTTGATGGTGAACTAAACTGTTAAGACTCATTCCACAAGTTCTGGAAAACTTAGTGGCTTCCTGATGATCTGTTCCCTCCCTGACAGAGTCTATCATTCATCTCTCTGTTTAATGGGGTTGTTTTTGCCTTGAGTTGAAGACAGGTCAGTCTGATTCCCTCCCTTTGTCTTTCCTCAGGTAGGACATGTAACAAGACTGTCACTACATCCTTCATTAGATAGCCCCCCAGATAATACAACAGGCCTCCTAAAGGAAGTAAAAGCAGATGCAATGTCACTGGTTCTGATATTATGTGAGCTCGTGTCTTACCGCAGACTGGCTGTCATACGTGTTTGCTGATTCCACAAAACAGAGGACCAGTTACATCATCTGCAGGGCAGTTAAATCATCATAAAAGCTTAACTCTTGGGATACACAGCAGCCATACTTTACAAACACTGAACAGAATCAATAGCATCAAAAAATATTTATACAGTGCTGTGAAAAATAATTTTCCCCCTTTCTGATTTTCTCTATTTTGGATACTGAACGTTATCAGATCTTCAACCAAAACCTAATATTAGATAAAGGGAACCTGAGTTTACAAATAACCCAAAAAATTGATACTTAGTTTATTTATTTTATTCACAAAGTTATGCAACACCCAATTCCCCTGTGTGAAAAAGTAATTTCCCCCTTACACTGGGGTGTAGCCTAGTGGTTAGAGCTGTTGGACTAGTAACTGAAAGGTTGAAAGATCAAATCCCCAAGCTGACAAGGTACAAATCTGTCATTCTACCCCTCAACAAGGCAGTTAACCCACTGTTCCTAGGCCGTCATTGAAAATAAGAGTTTGTTCTTAACTGACTTGCCTGGTTAAATAAAGATTTAAAAAATGAAACACTCAATAACTATTTGTGCCACTTATGACTGCAACCAAATGCTTCCTGTAGTTGTTGATCAGTCTCTCACATCACTGGTGCATGCAGAACTGCTTTAACTCAAAGACATTTGTGGGTTTTCAAGCATTAACTGCATCTCAATTAGACAGAGATTAGGTCTGGACCTCAAATTTGTTTATTTTTATCCATCTTCATGTAGACTTGATTGTGTTTTGGATCATTGTCTTGCTGCATGACCCAGCTGCGCTTCAGCTTCAGCTCACAGATGGATAGCATGACATTCTCCTGTAGAATTATCTGCTGCTGAACAATTCATAACCCCCCCCACATGTACACACCTAGCCTGTACCCCTGCACACTGACTCGGTACCCGTGCCCCCTGTATATGGCATCGTTATTGTTATTCTTTTTCTGTTACTTTTTATTATTTATTTTATTTTAGCCTACTTGGTAAATATTTTCTTCTTCTTGAACTGCACTGTTGGTTAAGGGCTTAAAAAAAAGTAACAGACTCGGTCAGGGAGAGGTTAAAAATGTCAGTGAAGACACTTGACAGTTGGTCCACGCATGCTTTGTGTACATGTCCTGGTAATCCGTGGCCCAGTGGATTTGTGAATGTTGACCTGTTTAAAGGTTTTGTTCACATCGGCTACTGAGAATGTTATCACACAGTCATCCAGAGCAGCTGGTGCTCTCATGCATGCTTCAGTGTTGCTTGCCTCAAAGCGAGCATAAAATGCATTTGGCTTGTCTGGTAGGCTCGCGTCACTGGGCAGCTCGCTTTTGGGTTTCCCTTTCTAGTCCTTACTAGTTTTCAAGCCCTGCCACATCCGACGAGCGTCAGAGCCAGTGTAGTAGAATTCAATCTTAATCCTGTATTGATGCTTTGCTTGTTTGATGTATACTGGTAAGATTTTCAGATATTACACGTTTCTAATTTAGACAGAAAGTGGTTTCATTTCAAGTGCACTGTTAGCTAGCTAATGTTGCTAGCTAACATTATGTGTATGATCTTATTCTTCTCAGACACATTTGCTTGACTGGTGAAACCACAGATACGGCAAGTAATGTTCAGTGAGCTGTTCTCTCTCTCTTTGATGTCTGGAAGTAGCTGGCAAGTTAGTACAGAACGGTTGGATCAACCGTTAAAGAGTTGGGTGGGGCTAAGGCTTAAGAGCAGTGGTTGCCAACCGGTCGATCTGGTCGATCTTCAAGGCATTCTTAGTCGATAACCAAATATTTCTTTAGAAAAGCCAACAAGCTATAAAGGCTTGCGCCTGTTTTTAAAAATCGTGTTGAGCTGTTGCCGGTAGGTACACTTGATTCAAAAGTCCTACGCACCTGGTAAGCAAAGTGTTTTCCATGAGACAAACTGGCGGACCGCCAAATTTGTTACTAAATCTAGAGCACCTACTGTGCTGCCCAATCGGATAGCTCAAATCACTATGGTTACAGAGCTTCCATGACCCTGGCCACAGCCACGTTTAATAGGCTACTAGCCTACGCAAGATTTAATAACTTTTAAAACCATGACCACAGAGAGACTGTCAACGGATACAGCAAAGAGCTGCTGTTTTTAGGAGTGAGTTATTACTATTAACACTATTACAAAACACACTTCTCCGTACAATGTGAATTTGTGCATGATGCAGATGCGGTGCGACTCGAGTTGCGCCATCAGGTGGAAGACGCTGTCCCCTCTCTCTGGTCAGTCTCACTGGAGGAAAGGAAGGAGAGAGCAGGTGGAAGACGGTGTCCCCTCTCTCTGGTCAGTCTCACTGGAGGAAAGGAAGGAGAGAGCAGGGACTGTGAGAGGCGGCTGGGAAAAATAGTTTTGAACTGACATCCAACTCAGAATTCCAAGTAGGAAACTCGGGCATCTTTCTAGAGCTCCGACATTTTGACCTGGAGATCACTGACGTGGTGATTTGACCTCGTTGACCATCAGATGCAGGTACCATCAGTCCAGTAAAATAAAAAAGCTAATGATTTCAATTCATGCTCAACATGTGCTAAACCAACTGATCTATTTTGTTATCAAAGCTCGAGTTTTGAAATATAATATGGTCTGATTAACAATATTGGCAGGCCAATCATATAGCCAATATGCTGTGATAATGTATTAGGCCTAGTGCCCAGACCTCATTCCTATTAAACTGTCTGTGTGAGGTTAATGTAACATAAAAAATCTGAGCAGTAGATCTCAGCTTGCTTTTTGACTGCGAAAGTGATCTTGACTCAGAAAAGTTTGGTGACCACTGCTTAAGAGGGTGTGAACAATGCTGAATGGGTGTAGACAAAGAAGGGCTCTCCAATAGTAGTACCAAAACATTGAAAGACGGTTTTCTCAAAAGTGAGTTTACAAGTTGATTAACTTTCAAAGGAGAATTACTTTCCCATTGTTTCCTCAAATTTTGTGTATGATTTACCATCTTGTAGCTCTGAGTCTCTACTTTCATCCAATGTAAAAAACAGAAATTAAAATGCTGCTACATAAGACCGAATCCCGGTGGTGAGTCACACATACACAACAGATAGGTGCAGTGAAATGTGTTGTTTTACAGGGGCAGCCGTGGTAGTATGGCGCCCCTGAAGCAGATTAGGGTTAAGTGCCTTGCTCAAGGGCACAGACAGATTTTCACCATGTCGGCTCAGGTATTCGAACCAGCAAACTTTTGTTTACTGGCCCAAGGCTCTAACCGCTATACAACCTGCTGCATTAGCACACTGCACACCTTGCACACAGGCAAAATCCCAAGCTAAGGATTACCTTAAGGTAGTTTCAAGACTGACTAACCCCTTTATACTCATATGGTCATAGTAAATCCTATCCAAATCTGTCCATTTGGCTTATCGATGTGTCCCTCCTGACTCTGTGATGTTTCAGTGGCCTCCCAGGGGGATCCTACAACACCCTGAATGGAATTTTCACAAATCATTTAATAGCACAAGTAAAACCTGACTTCATCAAAAACCTGCTGAAAAATTCATGAGATTCAGGCTTTGTTGTCAGAGAAACGCGGAGGTAGGATTTGTTGTCATAGTCATGGAAGCCTCCAAGGGTTTGTCCACAGCTGTGTGCTCCCAGTAACCGTCTCCTCTCCTCACGGAACAAAGTACCAGTGGGGTGGACAGCCCCCTGTCCTCTCTTCCACTCTCTCATCTCTTCTCCTGCTGACGCCAGCCTTCTCTTTCCCCTCCTGTCACTCCTGGCTAGTCACCAACACTCACTGACCCATTGTTCACATTTTCCAACCTGCCACTCATTGGCCACCATCCTGATCTTAGACAACACTCTTGTTGTCCACCTAGGCGATGGACAGATCTAGAGCTGGGAGAATCTGTTATAGTCAATTAAGGTCCACATTACCCAGCACTCATGGACACTCTTACTGACACTTGTTGGCTGCTTCGCGTGATGTATTGTTGTCTCTACCTTTTTGCCCTTTGTGCTGTTGTCTGTGTCTAACCATGTTTCCACCATGTCTGTGCTGCTACCATGTTGTGTTGCTACCATGTTGTGTTGCTACCGTGTTGTGTTGTTGTCATGTTGTGTTGCTACCATGTTGTGTTGCTACCGTGTTGTGTTGTTGTCATGTTGTGTTGCTACCGTGTTGTGTTGTTGTCATGTTGTGTTGCTACCATGTTGTGTTGCTACCATGTTGTGTTGCTACCGTGTTGTGTTGCTACCGTGTTGTGTTGTTGTCATGTTGTGTTGCTAACATGTTGTGTTGTTGTCTTAGGTCTCACTTTATGTAGTGTCGTCACTCTTGTCGTGATTTGTATTTTGTCCTACATTTTTATTTTAATCCCTCGTCACCGCAGGAGGCCTTCTGCCTCTTGGTAGGCCGTCATTGTAAATAAGGATTTGTTCTTAATTGACTTGCCTAGTTAAATAAAGGTTCAATAAAAACATAATGTGGTGCGATAAGCAGGCTGATGAGAAACCCCCTCGTGCCTCCAGCTACAGGCCTATTATGTATCCTAATAATTGACAAGCTTCTCCAATTCCCCATGGGCCACGCTGAGCTTATTAAAAATAGCTCCATGATTTCCTGTAACGACAGAGGGAGAGAGACCAGTAACAGGTAGCCCACACTGAGGCTGCTGAATGCTGGCTGAGGGGTATTTAACAGGAAGAGGGAAATACATTTTTTTATTACAGCAGCCAAACTGACTCGCCAGCAGCGTACACTGTGGCGCTTGGTCAGGGGCAGTCTTTTTCTCACTAATATATCAGAACATAACATGCATTATAGCTGTACCTTTATTAAATCAGGGTTTGGCATATACAAGCTTTTATACTTCACTTCTGTAGGATATATAGCAACAGTATTTCGTACAGTTCATCAACCTAATTTCTTACAAAAAGTTAATTGAGCTGTACATTACTTTGCACTTAGAAGCATTCATTCTGTTGTTTATTATCTTGAACATATTCTCTGTGACAATATTGTATATCAGTGAACGCAGTTAATAAACAATAAGTATTCCATTACGTTCAACTGTATACAGGCAATAAAGTAATTGAGGTATGTTTGATGTTTTCCATAAACCCCACTAGCGCAGCCTGGAATGAAATTTCACTTTCATCTCCTCAAAACGACCTTCACAAACAATTAACTGATACAGTTATGAGAGAACACACAGAACCAGTTCTTAGAGAACACACAGAACCAGTTCTTAGTGAAAACACAGAACCAGCTCTTAGTGAACACAAAGAACCAGTGGAGAACACACAGAACCAGCTCTTAGAGAACACACAGAACCAGTTGAAAGAACACACAGAACCAGTTAGGGAACACACAGAACCAGATTTTAGAGAACACACATAACCAGTTGAGAGAACACACAGTAGCAGCTCTTAGAGAACAAACAGAACCAGTGGAAAACACACAGAACCAGCTCTTAGTGACACACAGAACCAGCTCTTAGAGAACACACAGAACCAGTTGAAAACACACAGAACCAGCTCTTAGTGACACACAGAACCAGCTCTTAGAGAACACACAGAACCAATTGAAAGAACACACAGAACCAGTTAGGGAACACACAGAACCAGTTGAGAGAACACACAGAACCAGCTCTTAGTGACACACAGAACCAGCTCTTAGAGAACACACAGAACCAGTTGAAAGAACACACAGAACCAGTTAGGGAATACACAGAACCAGCTTTTAGAAAACACACAGAACCAGTTGAGAGAACACACAGTAGCAGCTCTTAGAGAACACACAGAACCAGCTCTTAGAGAACACACAGAACCAGTGGAAAACACACAGAACCAGCTCTTAGAGAACACACAGAACCAGTTGAAAGAATACACAGAACCAGTTAAGGAACACACAGTAGCAGCTCTTAGAGAACACACAGTAGCAGCTCTTAGAGAGCACACAGTAGCAGCTCTTAGAAAAAACACACAGTAGCAGTTCTTAGAGAACACACAGTAGCAGCTCCTAGAGAACACACAGTAGCAGCTCTTACAGAACACACAGTAGCAGTTCTTAGTGAAAACACAGAACCAGTTGAGAGAACACACAGTAGCAGCTCTTAGAGAACACACAGAACCAGCTCTTAGAGAACACACAGAACCAGTGGAAAACACACAGAACCAGCTCTTAGAGAACACACAGAACCAGTTGAAAGAATACACAGAACCAGTTAGGGAACACACAGTAGCAGCTCCTAGAGAACACACAGTAGCAGCTCCTAGTGAACACACAGTAGCAGCTCCTAGAGAACACACAGTAGCAGCTCCTAGAAAACACACAGTAGCAGCTCTTACAGAACACACAGTAGCAGCTCTTACAGAACACACAGAACCAGTTGAGAACACACAGAACCAGCTCGTAGAGAACACACAGAACCAGCTCTTAGAGAACACACAGAACCAGTTAGGGAACACACAGAACCAGTTAGGGAACACACAGAACCAGCTCTGAGAGAACACACAGTAGAAGCTCTGAGAGAACACACCATGAGGGTGTGGAGGAGAACAGATTAAACTGCATTATCATTATGAGATAAAACATCTAGGTCAAAGATCTCTTGAATGTGATAAATAGTAGGGAAAATGCAATCTCTAGGTGGGTGCTTCTCATGAAACCAGTTTTAATTAAACATGTCTGTAGCAAATTGAGTTACAAAAGCATGATGCATCTGTAAAAATAAACTATCATTCTGAGGACTAAGATGTCTAGGTTTGTCCTTTTTTTTGTCAAATTATAATTTCGCCAGAATGTTTTACATTTTCACTCCAAATTCTCATTATCGAAAGCATCCGAATTAAATTCTCAGGTCACTTTATACAATTTTACTTTGGAAAAACCTAACTAATTTGTATGAAACACAACATATGTTGCTGTAGTTTTGCCAATAAATCATAGAAATTGCATACTAGTTTAAGTTTACATTAAACTATAATATGTATTATGTACAAACACAGTATCTGTGGACATGTCTCATTACCGTAACACTTTTTCAAGTTCTTGTAAAAACTTTGGAGCACCCGAGTGGCGCAGTGGTCTAAGGCACTGCATCGCAGAAGTGTCACTACAGACCCTGGTTCCAGGCCCAGATCCCAGGCTGTATCACAACTGGCTGTGATTAGGAGTCCCCTAGGGAAGGGGAGGGTTTGGCCGGGGGGGATTTACTTGGCTCACAGCGCTCTAGCAACTCCTTGTGCGGGCCGGGCGCCTGCAGGCTGACCTCGGTCGTCAGGTGAATGGTGTTTCCTCCGACACATTGGTGCGGCTGGCTTCCGGGTTAAGCGGGTCCGCAATTTGGCGGATCATGTTTTGGAGGACGCATGACTCAACCTTCGCCTCTTGAGCCCGTTGGGAGGTTAAGGTTGCTGCCCCTATTACCCCTATTATCTCCAACCTTTTTAACCTCTCTCTCCTTTCTGGGGAGGTTCCTAGTGCTTGGAAGGCAGCCACGGTTTGTCCTATATTTTTAAAGGGGGAGATCAAGCTGATCCTAACTGTTATAGGCCTATTTCGATTTGCCCTGTTTATCAAAAGTGTTGGAAAAACTTGTCAATAATCAACTGACTGGCTTTCTTGATGTCTATAGTACTCCCTCTGGTATGCAATCTGGTTTCCGCTCAGGTTATGGATGTGTTAATGCAACCTTAAAGGTCCTCAATGATGTCGCCATTGCCCTTTATTCTAAGCAATGTTGTGCTGCTATTTTTATTGACTTGGCCAAAGCTTTTGATACGGTACACCATTCCATTCTTGTGGGCTGGCTAAGGAGTATTGGGGTCTCTGAGGGGTCTTTGGCCTGGTTTGCTAACTACCTCTCTCAAAGAGTGAAGTGTATAAAGTCAGAAAATCTGCTGTCTCAGCCACTGCCTGTCACCAAGGGAGTACCCCAAGGCTCAATCCTAGGTCCCAAGCTCTTCTCAATTTACATCAACAATATAGCTCAGGCAGTAGGAAGCTCTCTCATTTATTTATATGCAGATGATACAGTCTTATACTCAGCTGGCCCCTCCCCGGATTTTGTGTTAAATGCTCTACAACAAAGCTTTCGTAGTATCCGACAAGCTTTCTCTAATGTTAACCTTGTTCTAAACACCTCCAATAAAAAGGTCAAGTGGTTTGGTAAGAAGAATGCCCCTCTCCCCACAGGTGTGATTACAACCTCTGAGGGTTTAGAGCTTGAGGTAGTCACCTCATACAAGTACTTGGGAGTATGGCTAGACGGTACACTGTACTTCTCTCGGCACATATCAAAGTTGCAGGCTAAAGTTAAATCTAGACTTGGTTTCCTCTATCATAATCACTCCTCTTTCACCCCAGCAGCCAAACTAACCTTGATTCAGAAGACCATCCTACCCATGCTAGATTACAGAGACATAATTTATAGATTGGCAGGTAAGGGTGCTCTCAAGCGGCTAGATGCTCTTTACCATTCGGCCATCAGATTTGCCACCAATGCTCCTTACAGGACACATCACTTTACTCTATACTCCTCTGTAAAACTAGTCATCTCTGTATATCCGTCGCAAGACCCACTGGTTGATGCTTATTTATAAAACATTCTTAGGCTTCACTCCCCCCTATCTGAAATATCTACTGCAGCCCTCATCCTCCACATACAAGACCCATTCTGCCAGTCACATTCTGTTGAAGGTCTCCAAAGCACACACATCCCTGGGTCGCTCCTCTTTTCAGTTCGCTGCAGCTAGCAACTGGAACGAGCTGCAACAAACTCTCAAACTTGACAGTTTTATCTCAATCTCTTCATTCAAAGACTGCGTGATGTATTGTTGTCTCTACCTTCTTGCCCTTTGTGCTGTTGTCTGTGCCCAACAATGTTTGTACCATGTTTTGTGCTACTACCATGTTGTGTTGCTAACATGTTGTCATGTTGTGTTGCTACCCTGCTGTGTTGTCATGTGTTGCTACCTTGCTATGTTGTCTTAGGTCTCTCCTTATGTAGTGTGGTCTCTCTCTTGCCGTGATGTGTGTTTTGTCCTATATTTATATATTTAATGTTTTTATCCCAACCCCCATCCCCGCAGGAGGCCTTTTGGTAGACCGTCATTGTAAATAAGAATTTGTTCTTAACTGACTTGCCTAGTTAAATAAAGGTTAAATAAAACAAAGTGCCAGCGATGAGACAAGATCAAAAGAGTGCAAAATACAAAGGAGTAGTCCTTAAAAGTTGAGTTATTTGCTTATATGATACAGAATGAGGTTCTTATTCTCAAACACCTTTACCCCACTTGGCCTTCTCATTACCGAAACGGCTAAAAAGCTGAAATTGGGAAAATGTTTTTAAAATACTTTTATTTTCAGTGTTATGTTTAACTCAGGCCTTTTCATTAGGGAAACAGTGTTAAAAATGTTAAATGAACATTTTGTGGAAATTGCGGTCAAATGCATAATATCTCATGAAAAACCATAATAAAAAGAATAATTATGAAAGAGATAAGTACAGATCCTAATCTCAGTGACCCAAGAACAAAATTGTGAATGACCCAGGTATGTTCCAGTTAGCATTAGGACTCCTGAAACACATGGATGGCATGGAAACAGTATCAGCATACATGTTCACAATGTAATAAAATATACATCATAGGTATTGTGAGATACTGTACGAGCGCTATACCAGCACGTCCCGAACTCATCTGATTTCACAGCGCTATAGTATGTAATGATAACCGTGTGGTATCAGTAACTGACTTGAGAATGTTACTGGCTAGTGGCTACAACATACTGGTTGTCACTGGTTGCCACAGCCGCAAGTCAGAAGGCCTGCCTACTCGACCAATCAGATGAGGGAGTGTGATGACGAGCATTGCGACCGGCTTGCAGGAGCAGACAAAAGACATACATTTATTTTATCAAAAATAAAAAAGGAATGTAGACATACACTATTTCACAAAAATGTTCTAATAACTGTATATTATTCATACACTTGACATACGTGGTACACAGTATTACATGATAGGAATACAGTTTGCTATACACAAGTGGTGAAAACAGGACAACTTTAAGCACCCTCCACGGGATCTTTAGTGACCACAGAGTTGGGACACCTGTTTAAAGTCCCATCTTCTTCAATTTGATTGAGGAACATTCCATTGTTAGTTAGTACAACATTATTCAAATTCAATGAATGTTGTTAAAGTGTATGGTATAAATGACAGTGACCCATCTTTGAACTTACTGCCTTCCTGTTCATTTCAGCAGCATATTTCTCTTTGGCTTTTGTTTGTGTGTCTTTCCCCTGGTGTCATTCATACGCCTTTGTGCCCACAACTTGAAACAGAACACCATGGAATGGGAAGCTTTTACTCTCCCAACTGAGTTTTTTTCCTGCCAAAGGCTGTGTATCTGTTGAAAGTCAAGAATATGATATATTACTATTAGAATGAAAGGTTGTAGGGAAACTAACAATGTTGCTCTGTCAAATAGAACATCTCCTCAGTGATTGTAATGGAATCCCTTATGCTAGCTAACTCAATTTAGATGAGAGTAGCTAAAGTTATCTAGTAGTTACGTAAAAAAGAGACGACAACTTGCCCTTTTGCCCAAAACAATGTTATGAATTTTAGTGACGTTGCCAATTCTTGTTCCCGAATGTATTTAGTTATTTGGTACTCAAACTGGAGATATGCTATTTCGAAAATGAGGCTATTCCAGCGAAAGGAATTTACATCACACTCCCTCATCTGACTGGTTGAGTTGGCGAGTCTTCTGACTTTGTGGCTGTGGTAACTACTCCCCAATCTAGAATCCCTACAGAAGCAGCAGCAAGCTCCTCTGTCTAGCCGACGTGATGGATGAACAAAGGATGAAAAGGTACAGGTGGTTGGGATGAGAGGAAGAGGCTTGCGGGAGAGGGTTGGTGATGTGCAGAGAGCTACTCTGCCACGGAGGAATAAAATAATGTCTCCCTCTCTCTCAACCAGGCAAGCTTACAATGTGAATACTGCAGCAGAGCAGATCAGCCCCCTCTGACTCAGTCCTCCTCAGTCAGGCTGCCAAACAAGAAAATCTAGGGGGGGGGGGGGGGGGGGGGGTGTAGCAGATCCCCACCCAGTTACAAAGCACTTGTGCAGAGTATGGTTGTAACAAATAGAGACAAACCCCCCAAAAAAACTTTCTAAAATTGAGTTTGGCTTACCACATGAAGACTGATATTGTACTGCAGCAATGCAACAGACCCTTAAACAACCCTCCTCACTTTGCCCTAGATGAGGGCGTCTTAATGACAATAAAACAATTAAAAATAAGAGACACTGTCCAGGCCTGCCACAGCGGATACAGTAAGCAGCGTTCTTGTTGGCAGAGCAGGCACTATGCAGTACTGTAATGTGTTGGGGCGGGAGGTGGGTGGTGGCAGGCGGGGGGCCTGTGCGGTGAGTGCAGGTGTCTATCTGTCTGAGCCATCTGGAGACAGTGCAGTGCTGGAGCTCAGAGGCCTCTCCATCTCTGACAGGTGACCTTGCATGTGGGTAAACAGCATCTCTCTCTAACTCCACTCACTACAAGAGAGAGTGACAAGCACACGCAATCCCACCATCAACCCACGCCTGCTCTAAGCAGTCTTTATCTACTTGACAGGACGATAATTCATGTTAGCCTTCAGCCAGTGAAAAAGCGTGCAGTGCAGTGCACTCCTCCTGACCCTGGACACATTATGTGAATTTAATCAAGCCCCAGGAAGGTGATTTTGCTATGTACTGCATAACAAATACTACAACTAATGGGGTATCATTCTCACACTCTACTCTTGGCAAATGTAGAGAGAAAAGCGTAGCTGGTGTGTACACACTAAAAACAAATGGTTCTATATGGTGCCAAATAAGGGTTATTTGGCTTGTAACCATAGTGGAACCCTTTTTGGTGCTATAAAGAACCATGCTCTTAAGGTTCTAAATGGAACCTGTATGGTGTTTTATAAAAAACTATTTCCTAAGCTTCTATCAAAAAAAATAATAATTAAAAAAAGTTTCAAATATACAGTAGCACCCAAAGAGGGTTCCGCTATGGTTACAACCCTTTTTGGGGATATATTTTGTTTGGTTCTTTATGGCGAATGACAAAGGTTCTTTATAGAACCAATCTCAAATGTTATTTGTAGGACAATACAGGTTTTTTAAATTCTGGTTTAAAAGCAATATTATATTGTTACACTTCTTTGTTTTATTATTGTGTTAATTAAGAAGTTGAATCAGGTGTGCTAACTCTGGAACAGCTGGGGTTCCCTGAGGAGAGAATTAAGAACTGACTTAGTCAATCGTTCTCAAATGACATAAGGACATACGTCAGTCTTTCACAAAACACTGTCACTAGCCACAGTCATGTAATTTCATAACACAACCGATTAGATCAACTGGATTGACACTCACTCCAGGTTGCACAAAAAGAGCTGTGAACAAACCACGCACCCAAATATTCTAATGGGCCGTCGCCCCTACATTTTAATTATCACTAAAAGAGGAAATAACCTTTTTTTTTTTTTAACTGCAAAGAACCATTGAAGGGCTCAAGGGGTTCTTGGGGTCAATATGGTTCCACAAAGAACCATCACCCTTCCCAAAGAACCCTTGAGGAACCCTAATTTCTTTGTGTGTATTGTACCCTATAGCCTGCTTCCTGTAGGATGCTGTAGTTGAGTGGACAGGCTATTATTCGCTGTGCTGTTGATACAGGGCTTAACCCATACAGATCCTATTCAATTATTGATATTGTTTTATCTGGTGTATTTTACAATTATTTCATGTTGTTCCAAAAGTATTGGGACAAATTTACTTATATTCGTATTAAAGTAGTAACAAGTTTAGTATTTGGTCCCATATTCCTAGCACACGATGATTACATCAAGCATGTGACTCTACAAACTTGTTTGTTTTGGTTGTGTTTCAGATTTTTTTGTGCCCATGTACACCATGTATAGTGTAATTTTGGAATCACTTTAATTGTAAATTACAATAGAATGTTTCTAAACACTTCTATACTGAACAAAAATATAAACGCAACATGTAAAGCGTTGGTCCCATATTTCATGAGCTGAAATAAAAAAGATCCCAGAAATAAAATATTATTTCTCAAATGTGTTTACATCCCTGTTAGTGAGCATTTTATCCTTTGTCAAGATAATCCATCCATCTGACACGTGTGGCATATCAAGAAGCTGATTAAACGGCATTATCATTACACAGATGCACCTTGTGCTTGGGACAATAAAAGGACACTAAAAATGTGCAGCTGTGTCACAACACAATGCCACAAATGTCTCAAGTTTTGAGGGAGCATGCAATTGGCATGCTGACTGCATGGAATGTCCACCATAGCATTCTACTGGCAGCTGTCAAACCCAGATTCGTTTGCTGGACTGCCAGATGATGAAGTGTGATTCATTACTCCAGAGAAAGCGTTTCCACTGCTCCAGAGTCCAATGGCGGCGAGCTTTACACCACTCCAGCCAACGCTTGGCATTGCGCATGGGGATGTTAGGCTTGTGTGCAGCTGCTCGGCCATGGAAACCAATTTCATGAAGATTCTGATGAACAGTTCTTGTGCTGATGTTGTTTCCAGAGGTAGTTTGGAACTCGGTAGTGAGTGTTTACACGCTTTAGCACCCGGTTGTCCCATTCTGTGAGCTTGTGTGGCCTACCACTTCGCGAATGAGCCGTTGTTGCTCCTAGATGTTTCCACTTCACAATAACAGCACTTTCATTTGACTGGGGCATATAGTATATAAGTGAATTTGGCCCAATACTTTTGGTCCCCTTAAACAGAGGAATTATGTACAAAAAGTGCTGTAATTTCTAAACTCAAATTAAAGCTGACAGTCTAAACGTTAACCCAATAGTCATTGTATCATTTCAAATCCAAAGTGCTGGAGTACAGAACCTAAACAACAACAATGTTGTCACTGTCCCAATAGTTTTGGAGCTCACTGTATGATGAAATATGAATTACTAGTGCTATGGGAGACTCCTGAATTCGGGATAACTGTCTTCTATTGGAGTTATAGTCTTTAGCCTACACTGGTGCACACTGAGTATTGTATTTTCAGTACAGTACAATTATAATTACATGTAGCTAGTATACTATGAATAGATGGAGGGTGCTTATTATTCCTAAAATAAAGTAAACAAATCAACTTTAGATGCATAACTGTTCCAAGTGCAAAGAAATATATATTTTTCCAAGATCAACTATTGAGGGGAAAAAAGTCTCTAGGGCATTCTCAAGCAGATTATTGGAAGTTCTAGAGGCTATATTGATTTATATGTATTGACATTCTAGACAAAGTTCCCCAAGGGGACACAATGCAGTAAAACTACGTTAATGCGTTTCTATTCAAATATTTCAATCATTTTATTATTCATCAGATTAAAATCAACGTGGTAATATTCCATCTAACAGATTGCGCTGCAATGTGTGATCTTTGCTTCAGATCTATCGTCTGTTAGGCATCCATATTAACTGGGAAACCATCTGCAGTGAAAACCCACACACACATTTTCAACCAGAGAAAAGACATCTCTGGTGTGACTCCTACTCCCTTTCACATTGACTAATGTCTCTCAGACGGATAGACAAAACAGTATGTGAGAGTCAGAAAGGTATTGAGGGCTATTCCATTTCTTAGTCAGTTAAATTCACCTTGAGACAGTAGTAACAAACCCCGACGGTGTGTTTGCCTTCATTATTAATGAGACGTCTGGAAAGTGAAGCCGCTCGGTGCTCCCTTCAGGATGGACAGCTCAGAGTCAGGGGCAGGGCCGGCTGAGTCTGGGGGACCGCAATTCTGCCCATTTTGCCATGGGGTGGAGATAAATTGTTTCAGTTTTAAAGCAAATATACTGCAATTCTACACATTTGCCATGTTAATGATGTCTGAGAGTGACAAACAAAATCAATGAGGGCCCCCTGGAGGTCAGGCCCCCAGGGCACCTGCCCTGCGTGCCTGGTCGCTACTCAGTCATGATTACTACAAGTTTTGATAGCTGGCTGGACTAACTTACCAATCTAAAAAATTGTTAGCTGACATGGCTAATTGAGTGACTCAGGTGACTAACATAATAAAAATTGCTGATGCACTACCAAATTTCGAACTTGCACCTTGTGTATTCTACAATTCTAACTCTAATCAGTACTTTGAGACCCTGACTGAGATCCTAAAAATACAGACAGACATACATACATACATAGTACCAGTCAAAAGTTGAGACACCTACTCATTCAAGGGTTTTTCTTTATTTTTACTATTTTCTAGATTGCATTAAATATATTTTGATTTGTTTAACACTTTTTTGCTTACTACATGATTCCATATGTGTTATTTCATAGTTTTGATGTCTAGTGGTTAGAGCATTGGGCCAGTAACCGAAAGATTGGTGGATCGAATCCTTGAGCTGACAAGGTAAAAATCTGTTGTTCTGCCCCTGAACATGGCAGTTAACACACTGTTCCTAGGCCGTCATTGTAAATAACAACTGGTTCTTAACTGACTTGCCTAATTAAATAAAAGGTGAATAAAAAAAATGTTTAAAAAAATCTACAATGTAGAAAATAGTAGAATAAAGAAAAACCCTGGAATGATTGGTGCCCAAACTTTTGACTGGTACTGTATTTACATATGTATTTACATTGGGGCCCCAAGCAACCACTTGTGTCGCTTATGCCTGGAGCCGGTCCTGGTCAGGGGGGCTCTGCCAAGAACACCTGGTCAATATTATTCACCTCACAGGCTGCGGCAGGATGTTTCTCCTGCTGAACACTCACAGAACTTGGAGTGGGACCAAGAACAGCTTACAGGTGAAAGTGAGAAAGATGGAAAGAGAAAAGAAAAGCAGAGAGTGCAAGACAGACAGAGAAAGAGAGAGAGCGAGAGAGAGATTCACATTGATATTCTGCAGAGTGGCCATGCGGCAAACAATCAAAATAAGTGATTGTAGTACCGTGGGAGAAGTCTGTGTGTGTGTTGGACTGTGAACCCCCGGGTTGTCTTCCAGACGTGTCTTGTATCGTCCCTCCCCTGGCTTGTTGCAGTCATCCCCCTCTCATTTTCATTAGTACTTGGGAAAGCCTATAAGGGTTTGAGTAAAGTCTTCACAGTTCACATACCAAAGACCTGGGGACAGACAGTCTGCACAAGACTGCACAAATATTCTAACCTCTGGAGCTAGGACAGAAAACATGCAGAAATAAAAACCCCAAACACTCTCCTAAACTAGTTAATATGAAATTGCCAAACAACAATTTCTGTTTGTCTTTAGTTGAGAGCTGATGTAAACGTCTGGCAGCATCATCCACTTATTTCCACAATGATTCAAAACAGCACCAATGTAAACTTGAAGCCAGTATGTTCTTACATCTATTTAATCATTAAAGCCTCAAACTGAGCTCTACTTGTTCACTTCAATTGTTTTGAGGGCACACCGAGAGTCAACCCAGGTGGTCACAGCTTCTGACACCCAGAAGGTGGTGATAGATTAAACCAGGCAGCAGAGTGGGAGACCCTAATGGAGTTGTTTAGAGAGAGAGAGGAGAGACCGAGAGTCTGATCTGAGTGACCTCCCAGAGGGATTCACCGGCAGAGAGCAGTTTTAAAAGCTGTAGCCTCGATGAATGAGAAAGATATCCGCCTCAGAAGTTAAAAGTAGTGACTCATTGAATTAGAGGTTGAGAGGAGGGAGAGATGCCCTGGGTGTCTGACTGCGCTGTTGCGAGTGCCAGGTTGCCAACCCAGAGCAGCTGGCTTACCATAATCAGGGAGGGAGAGGCCACATCTCAGACTCTGTCTCCTCCTCACAGGACCAAGTCCAGAACTACACACACTACAGCCCCATGGTCCAGGAAATAACAGAGACAAAGGGTCACTTTCACCCCAGGAGCTGGAGCAGGACCTCGTCTGGACAACGAGCAGTTGGCTACTACCCCTCCAAGCTGCTAGAGAGTGGAACAGTACCACAGAGCTACATTCCCATTCCAGAACCATGAAATGGTGATGAAGTCCAGTGAGGGGA